>NC_069501.1:140735318-141035318 GCF_027579735.1 Bombina bombina | reverse complement strand
CACTTCAATCACACACAATCACAACCAAACACTCAGCCTTTCACACTGTAAAACATAAATAAAATGTGTAAGGTGTTATTAAATTTTTTTTGTGTATTTTATATATGTGTGTCTGTGCAATATGCAAAAAAGTGACAGTAATATACAAGCTTAACAAATCCAACAAATCCGACCTAACTAAATATAGGCAATGCGCCTCTCTCTCTACTCTAACCACTTTGTAGTGTGCTCTAGCTCTAAGAACCAACCAAACACACTAAAGAAAATGGCGGCTGCGCAGGGGTTTAAGTATGATTTTTGAATGGCGTAATTACGTGGTGCATCTTTTAGAACTGGCGGTTAGTTTTTACGATTCGTTGCCTAATTTGCATAAAACTACACTTTATTGAGACTTTACGTGAACAAAATACTGGCGTAAGTACTTGCGACGACTAAAATGTGTATTTGCGCACATTTTAGCTGATCACCGGTTTTTCATACTTACGCCAGTTTAGCATCTGACGGCGCAGTATATTGGATAGCTCGAGTTGCGAGGTGAAATTACGGGCGGCGCGGGTTCCCTTGCTTGCGCCGAAAACTACGCCGTATAACGGATCGCGCCCGTGATATTAAACTCAAATTGAATTCATCATAAAATATTTAGGGCCAGATTACAAGTGGAGCAGCATTTAAAGCTCCCACTTGCGTGCTAACTAGCTAGAAATAAGCTCCACTAGAAACATGTATCTCTATTTTAAAGCCCTTTGCCGACCTTTTTTTTCTAATATCTGAGACCTCATATATTTTTTTTAAATAATTTTATTAGATAGTGTAAGTATGAGTGGAATTGTACTTTGTAATTTTTTTATGTGCTTTGTGTGATTTTTTTGTTTTGCAAAACAGTTATCCAGAGCTCCATGGACACCCTATACCGATGTGCGTTAACTTTAATTGCGCTCAAATTACTGCATTTACTTTCAACTAATAAATGCCTGCACATTTCTGATTATGGTTTGAAAGTTTCTGTGCTACTTTAACATATTAGGGTTATACTTTGTATATTTTTGTGTATCTTTTACAAATTACATTTTACGTTGTATTTGCTTCACTGTAAATTAAAACTAAGAGCTTTAGAAAGTGGGAAGGATAGGGGAGTTCCCTGGGCTAAACAGGAGAGACCTCAAGGTATGTCAGAAGCTTTCTCACAAGTCTTATGAAATTTTGTAAGCATTTTAAACAAACTGGTTTCACTCATTTTTTTCGCCAGCTTTATGCAGGTCAAGTTTGCTCAAAAAATCAAAATACACTTATTTAATATGCAGAAAAGTAATATTTACTAAACTAGAGGCAAAAACAAGTTGAATTGTAGTCAAACATTTCATTTTAATTTGTATTTACTGCAAACTGAGGCTTTGGGGCCTAGTTATCAAGCCGTCAACCTCAAATACGCTGGAATTCCGCAGCGTATTTGTGGCGAGGCTGATTCGCCTTAGTTATCAAAGGCTCGAGACTGGCAAAAGTAGAATTTTGTGACGTAAACTTCGATCCGCCGGACTCAGTCCGACACAGATCGATTCTTACGTCACTCCAGATGTTCCGCACACAAGTGCGGCACAATCTCACTACTTTTGCTAGTTATCAAAAAACTAGCAGGTACACTCGGCACTTTTACGGCCCAGCGTACCTGGTTTTCAAACCGCCACCCCTGGAGGTGGCGGATCCCATAGGAATCAATGGGAGTCTGACCATAGCGAAAGTACAAGTTCGCTGCTGACAGACATCCCATTGATTCCTATGGGAGCTGTCTACACCTAACACCCTAACATGTACCCCGAGTCTAAACACCGCTAATCTGACCCCCCCTACACCGCCGCAACTAAATAAAGTTATTACCCCCTAAACCGCCGCTCCCGGAGCCCACCGCAAGCTACTCTATACATATTAACCCCTAAACCGCCGCTCCCGGAGCCCACCGCAACTATAATAAATGTATTAACCCCTAAACCTAAGTCTAACCCTAACCCTAACGCCCCCCTAACTTAAATATTAATTAAATAAATCTAAATAAATTAACTCTTATTAACTAAATGAATAAGGTAGGAATTAAGGTAGGAAAAATGAATAAGGTCGGAATTAAGGTAGGAAAAATCTGATTGGCTGATGGAATCAGCCAATCAGATTGAGCTCGCATTCTATTGGCTGTTCCGATCAGCCAATAGAATGCAAGCTCAATCTGATTGGCTGATTGGATCAGCCAATCGGATTGAACTTGAATCTGATTGGCTGATTCCATCAGCCAATCAGATTTTCCTACCTTAATTCCGATTGGCTGATAGAATCCTATCAGCCAATCGGAATTGAGGGGACGCCATCTTGGATGACGTCCCTTAAAGGAGCCGTCATTCGTCGTAGTCCGTCTGTGAAGAAGGTGGTTCTGCGTCGGCGGAAGGAAGATTCAAGACCCGGCTTGGAAGATGACTTCGCCCGGATAGAAGACCTCTTCAGCGCCTCTTTGAAGATGACATCGGCCGGATCGAAGACTTCTTCAGCGCCGCCTGGATGATGACTTCATCGGATGGAAGATTTCTTCAGCGCCGCTTGGAGGATTAACTTCTTCCGCTCCGGATGTCCTCTTCAGTTCCATCGGTGGCTCGGCTGAGTGAAGACGACTCAAGGTAGGATGATCTTCAGGGGATTAGTGTTAGGTTTTTGTAAGGGGGGTTTGGGTTAGATTAGGGGTATGTGGGTGGTGGGTTTTAATGTTGGGGGGGGTTGTATTTTTCTTTTACAGGCAAAAGAGCTGAACTTTTTGGGGCATGCCCCCACAAATGGCCCTTTTAAGGGCTGGTAAGGTAAAAGAGCTTTGAAATTTATTTAATTTAGAATAGGGTAGGGATTTTTTTTATTTTGGGGGGGTTTGTTATTTTATTAGGGGGCTTAGATTAGGTGTAAGTAGCTTAAAATTGTTGTAATATTTTTAACATGTTTGTAACTTACTTTTTTATTTTTTGTAACTTAGCTTTTTTTATTTTTTGTACTTTAGTTAGTTTATGTAATTGTATTTAATTGTAGTTATTTGTAGGTAGTTTATTTAGTTAATTTAATGATAGTGTAGTATTAGGTTTAATTGTAACTTAAGTTAGGATTTATTTTACAGGTAATTTTGTATTTCTTTTAGATAGGTAGTTATTAAATAGTTAATAACTATTTAATAACTATTCTAACTAGCTAAAAGAAATACAAAGTTACCTGTAAAATAAATATAAATCCTAAGATAGCTATAATATAATTATTAATTACATTGTAGCTATCTTAGGGTTTATTTTACAGGTAAGTATTTAGTTTTAAATAGGAATAATTTATTAAAGTATAGTGTAGTGTTAGGTGTAATTGTAACTTAGGTTAGGATTTATTTCACAGGTACATTTCTCTTTATTTTAGCTAGGTAAGCTATTAAATAGTTAATAACTATTTAATAGTTATTGTACATGGTTAAAATAAATTGAAAGTTACCTGTAAAATAAATATAAATCCTAAGATAGCTAGAATATAATTATTATTTATATTGTAGCTATATTAGGGTTTATTTTAAAGGTAAGTATTTAGTTTTAAATAGGATTCATTTAGTTAATAAGAGTTAATTTATTTAGATTTATTTAATTAATATTTAAGTTAGGGGGGCGTTAGGGTTAGGGTTAGACTTAGGTTTAGGGGTTAATCATTTTATTACAGTGGCGGCGGCGTAGTGGGGGGCAGGATAGGGGTTAATACATTTATTATAGGTGGCGACGGTGTAGGGGGGGCAGATTAGGGGTTAATAAATGTATTATAGGTGGTGACGGTGTAAGGGGGGCAGGATAGGGGTTAATAGGTTTAATATAGGTTGCGGCGGGTTCATGGAGCGGCGGTTTAGGGGTTAAACTATTTATTTAGTTGCGGAGAGGTGCGGGATCAGCAGGATAGGGGTTAATAATTTTATAATAGAGGGCGACGGTATAGGGGGGGCAGGATAGGGGTTACTAGGTATAATGTAGGTGGCAGCGGTGTCCAGGAGCGGCGGTTTAGGGGTTAATACATTTATAAGACTTGCGGCAGGGTCTAGGAGCGGCGGTTTAGGGGTTAATACATTTATAAGAGTTGCGGCAGGGTCTAGGAGCGGCGGTTTAGGGGTTAGTAACTTTATTTAGTTGTGGGAGGCTCCGGGGCGCCGGTATAGGGGGTAGAACAGTGCAGTTTAGTGTGAGTGCTTAGTGACAGGCTAGCAATAAAGCTGGGAAAAAGCCGAAGGGCAGCGAGATCGGATGAGTGATAACTGTCACAGTCCGCTGCTCATCGCCCCGCAGCTTTTTGACAGCTTTATTTGATAACTTAGGCGTATTTTTTAAGGTCCGCGGCGGCAAAGGTAGGCGAGCTTAGGCGGACGTATTGGGCCGGCGAAGCCAGAAAAGTAGACGGCTTGATAACTACCCCCCTTTATATCAATCCCAGGGTTCAGCTGTTAAAGGGACATGAAACCCAAAATTTTCTTTCATTATTTTGATAACGAATACAATTTTAAAAAAGTTTCTAATTTTCTTTTATTAACAAATTTACTTCATTCTCATGTTATTCTTTGTTGAATAGATACCTAGGTAGGTAGAGTGCACATGCCTGAGGCTCTACATGACAGGACATAGTGCTGCCATCTTGTGCTCTTGCTAATATATAATACTGTTGCAAAATTGCTGCCATATAGTGCTGCAGGCACATGCACATCCATGAGCCTACCTTCCTGCTTTTCAACAAAGAAGAGCAAGAAAATGTGATAATAGAAGTAAATTGAAAGTTGTTTAAAATTGTATGCACTATCTAATTCATGAAATGTAAAGATAGTAAATGTTTGGCTTTTATGTCCCTTTAACTTCACACTTCACCATAAAATTCTGTACCCCAAAGAGCCTCATTACTTTATATGAAATGCATCTCTCACATTTCTTGGACATCCAGGTCCCGCCCTTTTTCTTATAGAATACAGTGAGTTCAGTCCCTGTGAAAGCTGCTCTGTAATTGCTTCCCAAACTAGAGATTCTTTGATCATTGGGCCAATAGAAAGTAATAGAAAGTAATGAAGCTCTTATTTTTTAATTTGTCACTTTTGTTAAATAAAAAAAATACAAAGTGCAATGTATATTGAATATTACGTTTCTTTAAGTTAAATAAGTGTATTTTGAATTTTGAGCAAACTTCACCTACATAAAGCTGGTGAGTAAATTCAGTGAGTTTGTCAAAGATACTTAAAGCATTTCATGAGAATTATGAGAGAGATCCAGACATACTCTGGGAATTCCTCTGTTTAGCCCAGGGAACTCCCCTGCCCTTCCAACTTTCTGAAGATGTTTTTTTTTCAGTTTATAATGAAACAAATATAGTGCAATGTAATTTGTAAAATATACACAGAAATATACAAAGTATGATCTTAAGTTGTTAAAGTAAAATAGAAACTTTCAAAACATAATCAAAATTTGTAAAATCACTTCTAGAATTTAAGCTAAATTTATTAAAATGTAAAAGAGAAAGTGCAAAGCTTAAATGCAGTAATACTAAATGAACCAAATCAGAAATATATTGTAATATAAAATACAAAGCCCAAAGTGTAACAACATTTTCATATCATGCAGTTGTATATTGCACTGGACTTTACATAAATAAATGAGAGAGATCTTGCAGTGCTGGAGAGTTACGTCATTTTTCTTTTGAACATTCAGTAAGTTAAGCCCCTGTGAAGTCTGAACTACAATTTTCTCTAAGCTGGAGAATCCTTTGAATATTAGAGCCTTTAGTGAGATATTATCAGGGAATAACCACTATAAGATATTACAATGGAATTGAGGGTCATATCCAGAACCTGTCCCAAAATGTCATATCTTATAAAGTGAGAATGTGAAGGGTGGTAACAGTTCCAATATTTCATGCTTCAAATTACTTAAAATAGACTCTTGGTATATAGTAGAAATAAGTAATCAGATATTTATATCATCATTCTTCTAAGTAAATAATTAAAGATACCAGTAAAATTATAAATATATATTTATAACACAATGGGTGACACATGCATTTGTAATTTCCCTAAGTACATACAAAACACAGAAATGGCTTGGTCCTGGGCTTGAGCCATTTGGAGCTAAATGCAACTGACTTCCGTTTTTTGCTTTTAAATATTACTGTATGCCTGCTAGGGAGTGCCAGAATTTCTGTGTGGTGTGTTGATAATTTTGTATGTTTTTCTTTGAGCCTGTCACCCAGGCTGCTTGTGGGTTAACTGCTTGAGTTGCTGGGAACTGTACAACTGTCTGAAAGTATTAAGGGCTGTGTGATCACAGTGACTAAGGATGTGTATCCTGTCCAGTCTGAGAGTGTGGTCCATTTTTGTGTAAACTATGTAATTAGGGAGATAACAAATTCCTTTGTAACCATGGGTAGTTCCAAGTTTGTTTGTTTTAAAGCATGCATTGTGTAGCTGTTTGGTTAGGGTCCCAGGAGGGGAGAGACCTTGTTGTGGTCCTGGATTTAAGCCGTTTGATGCCAAATGCAACTGACTCTCCCATTTTTGCATTTTTACTGCTGTTGAGTGTCATGCTTCATGTGTGTGTTGTTTATAATTTTTTAAATTTTCCCTATGGGCTTGTCACTCAGGCAGCCCAGGGGTTGACTTCTTTTTTTGCAGTAAATTGTACAGCTGTCTGTAAGCTGTGGAGTTTACAGTAACTTAGGATGGGTACCCTGTCTGGTCTGAGAGTGTGGTCCATTACTGTGTTTTCTATGTATTCAGGGAAATTACAAAGGCCTGTTTCACCCTGGGAGGTTCCCAGGTGGTTTGCTTGAAAGTATGCATGGGGTGGGTGTTGGTTAGGGTCCTGGGAAGAGATAGACATTGGCGTGGTCCTGGGCTTGAACCGTTTGGCGCCAAATGCAACTTACTCTCCCTTTTTGCTTTTAAACATTACTTTGTGTCTGCTGGTGAGTGCAAAGTTTTCTGTGTGTTTTGTTACGTTTCCCTATGGCCTTTTACCCAGGCATCTCAGGTGTTAATTGCCTGGGTTGCTGGGAGCTGTACAGCTGCCTGTCAGTATTCAGGGCTTTGGAGTAACAATGACTTAGGATATGTACCCTGTCCGGTCTGAGAGTGTGTTCCAATTCTATGTTTTGTATGTACTTATGGAAATTACAAAGGCCTGTGTCACCCTGAGTGGTTCCCAGTTTGTTTGTTTGTTTGAAAACATGAATTGTGTGGGTGTTGGTTAGGGTCCCAGAAGGGGAGAGATCTTGCCTTTGTGCTGGGCTTAAACCGTTTGGTGCCAAATGCAACTGACTTTTAAACATTGCTGTCTGCCTTTTGGTGAGTGCCAAGTTGTGCTGATAATTTTTGTAAGTTGCCCTTTGGGCCTATCACCCAGGTATTTACTCCTGTGTTAACTGCCAGGGTTGCTGGGAACTGTTTGAACTATTTGGCGCCAAATTAAACTGACTCTCCCATTTTTGCTTTTTTTTTTTTTTAATTTTTTTTTTTTATTGAGACAACATATTAAACAACAGTATGCCAATAGATATAAAATTGGAGGTACAATGTAATGTCATTGAATAATACAATTAAATGTCAAATATTGCATACTTTTATATAACAAAAAAAGAAAGAGTGAATAAGAAACATGGAAATAAGGATGAAAGCAAGTCTATACGGTAAATGGGTCTCTTTTCTGGAAGTAACGCTTTGTAAATACAGGTTTAGATATTGAGTCTGTGTTTAAAGATGATATTGGTACTCAGCATGATAGAGATATAGAATACTGGGATTTATGTAAGACGGACATAATGGGTTATAGAGGGGAAGAGAGAGGAGAAGAGAAGCAGGGAGAGAGGAGAGAGAGAGAAAAAAAAAAAAAAAGGGGGAGAGGGGGTGAAGGAACGGGAGAGCAGGAGATGATTAATGAGTCTATGGTGTGGTTTAAGGGCTTGAGGACCAGTTGGGGAACCTAGTGAGCCATGGGAGCCAAATTTCATAGAAGGCATTAGTGCTATCAAGTACTCTGAACGAGTATTGTTCCATTTGGCCAATGTAATGTGTAGATGAGATTACCTGAGAGAGAGTTGGCGACCTCTCCTCTCTCCAAGCTCTAGCTAGGGTCAGTTTTGTGGCCATGAGGACATACATCGTGAGTGCTTCTCCAGAGGTGGTAAGGTCAGACATTCGCATGTGTAAAAGGGCAACCTCAGGGGTAAATGGGGGGGTGAGGCCTAATGCCCGAAGGAGTGTAAATACTTTCTTCCATAATGGCTGAATTATTGGGCAAGACCACCATATGTGGAGTGGAGAACCAAGCATCTTGCATCCTCTCCAGCACTCTGGAGATTGGGAGTGATAGATCTTGTGTAGGATGGTTGGTACATGGTGCC
The DNA here is from genome assembly GCF_027579735.1 of Bombina bombina. Classification (NCBI taxonomy): domain Eukaryota; kingdom Metazoa; phylum Chordata; class Amphibia; order Anura; family Bombinatoridae; genus Bombina; species Bombina bombina. The sequence continues at coordinate 141,026,909 of NC_069501.1, read as the reverse complement.
AACGGACCAAAATCTTATAATGTAGTTCCCACGGTGTGGCACAATGGAGGATCTTTTTGGTTGTTTTAATTCTGGCATGCCAATCCTCTAGAGTAAGGGTGAGACCGATTTCTCTCTCCTAGGCCTGATGCTGTGAGATTTTTTGCGAAGGAGCCGGGTTAATAAGTAAATTGTAGTGAAGGGTCAGGAGATGTCGGAGAGCGTGAGCTCCCCGCCATGCTTTCTCCCATGTGGTTAAAGGGCGTAGAGTTTGTTTAGGGTAACCCCAAGTGCGTAAGCGAGTGCTCAATCGGAATCCCTCAAAGTGTAATTTAGGTGGAAGTTGAAATTTCGCACACATTGCTTGGTGTGAGAGCCATGTGTCTAGCTCATAGAGGTCGGAGACCTGTAGTGCGTGTACCTGTGGCCATAGGTCATGGTGGGAGTCTGGAAGGCAGAAGAGAGCGGCAGAGATTGTCATGGCTGGAGAGGGGTGGGGGGAGATGTCTGGGTGGTGTCTGATTTGGTCCCAAAATCGGAGTGTGTGTCTGAAAATAGGATGCAGGCCATCAACGTCTCGTCTGTGATGGGGGGGATCCAGATTATGTTGGGGAGGGTTATATTTGAGGGCAATAGTGAGGATTCTAGAGAGTACCAGCAGAGATGTCTCTCAGGATCATTCCAGCGAAGGATATGTGAGAGTCTTGCGGCATTGTAATATGTGATCATATTCGGGAGAGCAAGGCCTCCCTGTAAGATCGGTTTTTCGAGTGTGCGGCCCGAAGTCCTAGGACGACGGTCTCTCCAGACATACGAAGTGATTAGACTTTGAAATCTATTAAGGAGTGGTCTCGGGATGTTGTAAGGAATAGATCTAAAAAGATATGTGACCTTGGGGAGGAAGGACATCTTTATCGCGGCAATACGGCCTGTCCAAGAGATCTCCCTAAACTCCCGTGAATCTAGCAACTTCCTAAATTCCGGAAGTCTATCGGTATAATTCTGTGATATCGTGGTCAGGGGATCTGGGCTGAGGTGAACTCCTAGAATCTTAAGCGAAGAAGATTTCCATTGGAAGTGATAGGTGGACTGTAGTATAGAGAGGGTTTGCGGAGGGATGTTTATGGGAAGGGCCTCAGTTTTAGTTACATTCAATTTATAGAAGCATAGTGAACCGAATTTCTCGAGGAGAGTAAAGACTGCAGGGAGAGAAGTGTCAGGAGAAGTGAGGAAGAGAGTGATGTCATCTGCATAGAGGGAAATTTTATGGGTATGTGGACCTATTGTTAATCCTAATGTCTGAGGGTCTGATCTGATAGATTGAGCTAAGGGCTCTATAGTGAGGGCAAACAACAGTGGGGATAGGGGACAGCCCTGTCGGGTACCATTTGCAATCGTGAATTTGGGAGATTGGAACCCCACCCCGCGAACAGTAGCCGTGGGGCGGTTATAGAGAGTTTGAACCGCACCTACAAAGGAGGTAGGAAAACCAAAAATGGTCATAGCCTCCCATAGGAACTCCCACCTGACCCTGTCGAATGCTTTTTCTGCGTCTAGTGACAGGGCCAGGAAGGGGATTTGCCGGCAGTCCGCAAGATGTAGAATATCCAGGATTCGTCTAGTTGCATCGACTCCTTCTCTATTCGGGATAAAACCAACTTGATCGTTCGCTATAAGGGAGGGAATAACTTTTGCAACCCTATTGGCAAGGAGTTTGGCATATATTTTGGTGTCAGTGTTAATCAATGAGATTGGTCGATAGCTGCTGCACAAATCAGGGGGTTTACCCGGTTTTAAAATGGTAACTATTGTAGCTTCTAAAAATTCAGTTGCTAGAGGGGTACCTGATAGTACGTCTTGGAAGAACTTACCGAGGATAGGGAGGATCTGAGGTAAGAAAGTCTTGTAAAACCTTGCTGTGAATCCGTCTGGGCCAGGGGCTTTCCCTAATTTTAGGTTGCGTATAACGTTTGAGATTTCTTGTGTGGTGAACGGGGATGTCAGAGGGGAGGAGTCCTCGGGAGATAATGAGGGGAGGGCAAGGGATCTAAGGAACTCAGAGATATGTTGGACTGAAGAGGCCGGAGATTCCAGATTGGACTCTATATTGTAAAGGTCAGAGTAATATTGCCTGAAGGTGTTGCCAATTTCACGAGGGGCAGTAGCCTGTGTCCCTAGGGGAGTGCGTATGGACATGATTCTGGCTTGGGCTGTGCGGTTTTTAAGTTTGTTGGCTAGAAGCGTGGAGGCTTTGTTAGCAAAGTGGTAATAAATCCTTTTATACTTCTCTAACATGGATTGGGTTTTCTTGAGTTCAAGAGTTTGGATTTGTTTCATAGTGTCTGAGATTTTGTCATTGAGAGAGGGGGAGTATGTGTGAGATAGGTCTGCTCTAAGTTGGCGAAGCTGGATATTCAAAGAGGATAAGGAGGACTTGCCTTTTGCCCGAGCCTCCCATTCGAATTGGATGAGGTGGCCTCTCACCACTGCCTTCAGGGCGGCCCACTGGTTTTGTGCTGAGGTCTGATCATTGTCATTAAGGGAGATATAATCTGTGATTATGTTCTGTAGGGAAGTCTTAAGATGTGGGTCTGTAAGAGTCCAGTCCTGTAGGCGCCAAGTGAGAGGAGGTGGGCGGGTGTATGAGCCTATTTGCATGTGGAGTGAGTCATGATCTGACCACGAAACTGGGGAGATAGTAGTAGAATAGACATTGTCAAGGAACTTGGCACATACAAAAAAGTAGTCTATGCGCGTATGTGATCTATGTGGAAAAGAGTAGAAAGTGAATTCCTTATCTTGTGGGTGTAGAGCACGCCAAACGTCATATAAGTCATGTAGTGCTATTAGTGATTGGAGGGCTGAGGATAGGGAGTGGGTTGCTCTATCATTTCTAGAGAGTGGAGGTCCTAATCTGTCTAATTGTATATCCCATATGAGATTGAAGTCCCCTCCTATTATGAGGTCTCCCTGCTGTATAGAAGCTATAGACTTAAGTAAAGTTCTAAGGAAGTTGACTTGTTTACTATTCGGTGCATATATGTTAAGGAGGGTAACTAGGTGGGTATTTATTCTACAGACAGCGATAATATAGCGTGCTTGGGGATCTAACTCGGTATAGATCTGATCATAATGGACATTCTTGCCTATATAGATAGCTACCCCTCTAGATTTCGATGGGAATGTTGCATCTAGAAGTGTTGGGTAGTGTTTGGAGGTGTATCGTTTGGAATATACGTGAGTCCAGTGTGTCTCCTGAATGAAGGCGATGTCTACGTGGTTTTTACGTAAATAGTTAAAGAGGAGGCTTCGTTTGGTAGGGGAGTTCAAACCCTGAACATTAAGAGTTAGAAGATGTAGGCCTTTCATGGTGCACTTGGGTTGTGATCAGTGGATGGGGGTAGAGGGAAGAGAGAGAAGGACAAAGAAGGGGAGAGAGAAAAAAAAAAAAAAAAAAAAAAGAGAAAAAAAAAAAAGAAAAAGGGGGGGGGGGGAGGGGTCGGGTAGAGTCCGAAAAATGTGGATGAGTACCAATTATAGAGATAGGGAGCAAGAGTTAACTTCACTTATAAAGATATATATTTCGGGAAAAGGGAAACAGCGGGCCAGAGCCGCTTTGTATAAAAGAAGGAAAGGGATATGGGTAGGAAGGGGTGAGGAGATATGTTAAGAGGCCTTGAGTTGAGCTATCGTAAATAGAGGAGTATATGGTGAAGGGAGAGGGGGGATTGAGGAAGGGGGGGGGGGCGGAGCCTTGAATGTATGTTCAGTGGGGGGTTAATATGAGGACGGGTAGACGGAGCTGTAAGTCGTGGAAGTGAGAGGTGGGGACAAATGGTGGAATAAGTATTGGGGGAGGGAGGTAGATGGGAGGAAATAGGAGAAGAGAAAAAAAAGTGCAATCCTGTAGAAAGGGGTAGAAATAGTGGCAGTGTTCGAGTAGGAGGTAAGAAGGAGGCGTGGGAGGGAGGGCCGAGAGGAAGCGGGGGTAGAGCCCCCCAATGTTGGATGGAGAGGTGGGTGAGATGATTCAGTAGAGGGTGATGATGTGTAGAATATTGAGAACTGGATAAGTAGATATTTGTATAAGGACTATCCTGTATAGAAAGGTATGATTTAGCGTATGTGGTGAGAGGATAAGTAGTAAGGGAGGAAGAGGAGTTGGATGGAGGTAAATGTAAAAAGAACATGAAGGTTAATGGAGGTATCATGACAGTTGTGGATATGAGAATAAGAGCTTGAGGGTGGTATAGAAAACTTATAAGAGAGAGTAAACATGGCCTTGTTGACCTGGACATTTAACCTAGAGCATAAATTCTGATAACAACTTTTTAGTTAGCTAAGTGCAATGGTGATAGAGGAGAATAAAGGACAAAAGGATACTAAGAGAAGGGTGAGCTAATAATATTAGACCAATAATACCTGTGTTAAGTTTGTATACATTGAATCCTAAATTTCCTTTAGAGAGAACAAAGACTGAATGCAATAACTTAATGAGCAAAATCAACAAGATAAATAACATTTCGGGCATTTAACAAATCACAAGTAAACTTGCGATATATAAACTTGTCATAATAAGACTTTATCAGAACTGTGTAGGAAAATAAGGAGCCGTGAGCCAAGAGTAGGGTAAGATATGTACCCGTGTGTGGGCTCTAGGCTTACCTGTCCGTCGAATGTTCATAATAAGCATCCAGGTAGGGAGACCTAGGATAGGGGGGTGAAAAAAGAGTAAGATGTGTACCCGTATGTACACCCCCAATCCCAAAATAACCCCTGGAGGTAAGTCCAATAGGAAAATGGAAAGAAACAGTCTTTCAAAGGGGCAGGAAAAGGGATATTAGTGCAACAAGTAACTTCAGATAGGACATAAGGGTCAGCCCAGGTCTTGAAGTAGTGGAGTAGAGGCTCTGGAGTGCCATTCAGAGGCTGAGGGGTCCAGATCACCTGTTTTTCCTTTTTTCCTGGGGGGTAGTCCAGGGGGGCTAATGAGTTCCCAGGTGGTGAGGAGTTTCATGCCTTGTTCTAAGGAGGAGACTGTGTGAGATGAATCTTGGTATTGAACATGTAACTTCACAGGGAATCCCCACCTGTATTTGATCTTGTTTTGTCTGAGAGTCAGGGTGAACTGATGGAAAGTCCTTCTTTTGTTTAGTGTGTATGGAGATAGGTCAGGGAAGATCTGTAACTTGTTGTATGGTTCCTTAAGGGGTCTGTTAGTGAAGGAGGCTCTCATGATCTTCTCTTTAGTGGTGTAGTAGTGTAGGCGTACAATGACGTCTCTGGGAGTGTCAGGTATGGAGTTACGGGGGCGTGTGGACCTGTGTGCTCTGTCCATTAGGAGATCTTGATCTGTGGTGGAGTCAAGGATGATCTTAAACAATGTAACCAAGTATTGTTGGAGGTTTGATGTAGAGACATCTTCCGGAATTCCACGGATCCTGAGGTTGTTGCGGCGGGATCTGTCTTCATTATCTGCCAACTTGGATTCGAAATCGGACATTTGTTCTGCTAGTGATTGAGAGTAAGCTAAGAGGTTGGCATGATCAGTCGCCAAATCTTCATGTTTCCTCTCAAGGATTTCAGTTCTCTCTCCCAGAGAAGAGATCTCGCGTTTCAGTTCGCCAACTGAGTGACGGAGCTCCTGCCTTAGGGACGAATAGTGAGTGTCCATCTTATCAGTTAAGATTCTGATGGATTCTAGAAAAGTTGATTGAGAGAGTGTGGTTTTATCTTTGCGAGTTACCTCAGGTCTAGAATTATCTGCCCCTGGAGCTGCTGAATCTCTGGAATCCTCTCCTGAGAACTCAGGATCTGAGAAGGTTTTACTATGGAAGTGATCCGTGAGAGTCCTCTTAGGATTTTCCTGGTGCTTTGGTTTTCTTTTGATAGACTGAGCCATGTCATAGGTGGGAGGCTATCCAGAGAGTAGAATTTAAAGGTGCAGGCTTGAAGTTGCTGAATCAGTGATAGATGAATTTTGGGGGGATGTTACCCCCGCCCCTCCAAAGCCAGGTGCTCTAGCCCATCATTTTCCTATATCAGGGTGTAGATAGGGAGGTTCAGTAGTTCACTGCAGGTCTGTAGGAAAGGTGAGCGATTCCCCCTCTCCTGGGGATGTACCACCTCTGGGCGAGACCGGTAAAAGGAGAGAGGATATGACCCGCGCCCTAGGGGTGGACGCGGGAAAGGGGGGAGAGGGGGGCGTCCAGGGGAGTAGAGATGTTGCTCCTGTATAGATTGTGCAGAGTGTCCTCTCTAGGATGAGGCTCCACAATGGTAGCAAGTGACCTGGGTATGATACAAATTCTGCAGACTATATTGGGGGGAAGAGTCGTGAGGTGGCCTCAATAATTCTGTAAGAGGCTGTGGCTGCAAATAGAATTTCTGAGTGTTTTGATTGTGGCCCACTAGATCAATAAGCTGTATTGCAGAGGGGGATTAGTACCGTCAGAAGGTAATGTAAGCAGTTATATGCTGCTGCAGTGTTGTACAATCCTCAAATAGAGAAGGCTAGGACGCAAGTCACAATTACTGACAGAAGGGATTAAACATAAAATATAGAGGTCTCACCCACAGTTCTGTCACCTAAGTCAGAGGTTGAAGGGATGCACTGACTTCTGCTGGGCTGGGGTCCGGTATTCACTGTGTGTTGCAGGTATGGAGCGTGGAGGTAGATGCCGGAATCTGTCTCCGGTGTAAATCTCAAGCTTGTCCCAGCTACCTTTTGATTGCGCTCTGGAGCCCCAGGCAATGTCGAGGGAGGAGAGACACCAAGTCCCACTGTCCGGTGTGATATGGATAGGGCTTGTGAGAAGGATGTGCGCGTTAGCGCAGCTACTCCAGAGGCTTCGCGTGACACCCTGTATGAACGGGAGTTAAGTAAAGATGGCTGCCATTCGCGGGCTTTTGTGACGTCCCATCTCCTTCGATCTTTGCAAAAGTAGCAGCGTTACAGGGGTCTGGAGGGTGTCGAGATTGTTCCCATATGCCAGGGGGCAAATAGAGTAGGTTATATCCGATCCCAGTAAAGTCCGGTGTTGCGAAGGACTCAGGTAGAAAGCTCCGGTGTCTCAGATCGTGGGAAACGTCCCGTTTGCAGATAAGTGTCAGATGGTAGGATGTAGGGATAAAGGGGGATATTGTGTGCCAAATGGGTAAAAATTTGAGGGTATAAATAGGCTTTAAATTTAAATTTTGGGCAATGGAAGCAGAGGAGCTCCGGTCTCAAGCGTCCTCACTGCTCCGTAGTTGGCTCCGCCCCCCCCATTTTTGCTTTTAAACATTACTTTGTGCCTGCTGGTAAGTGCCAGGTTTTCTGTGTGTTTTGTTGATAATTTTTGTAAGTTTCCCTATGTACCTGTCACCCAGGCAGCTCAGTGGTTAACTGCTGGAGTTGCTGGGAACTGTACAGCTACCTGACAGTATTCAGGGCTTAGGATGTGTACCGTGTCTAGTATGAGAGTGTGGTCCATTACTGTGTTTTGTATGTACTTAGGAAAATTACAAATGACTGTGTCACCCTGGGTGGTTTCCAGTTTGCTTATTTCAAAGCATGCATGGTGTGCCTTCTGATGAGTGCCAAGTTTTCTGTGTGTTGTGTTGACAATTTTGTAAGTTTCCCTTTGGGCCTGTCACCAGTTGACTGTCAGTATTCAGGGCTGTGGAGTTTACAGTGATTTGGAATGGTACCTTGTCCGGTCTGAGAGTGAGGTCAATTCCATACTGTGTTTTGTATGCACTCAGGGGGATAACACCCTGTCACCCTGGAAGGTTCCTAGTTGATTTGTTTGAAAGTGTATTCCATGGGTGCTGGTTAGGGTCCCATGAAGGGAGAGACCTTGACGTTGTTCTGGGATTGAACCCTTTGGATTCAAATGCAACTGACTCTCACATTTTTACTTTTAAACATTTCTGAGTGAATTCTATTCACGAAACGTGTAAGGGACAGGCCCACTAAGTGATATCACTTCCGGTCCAGCGAGACCAACGAAGAAACTGCAAGAGAAAATACAGCCTGCTAAGTTTGTGTTTCACCAAGTTTAAACAGGACTGGATTAGCGCCTTATTCCCTACACCTTCTAATTTGCACCAAAGGTACTTTGCTATCATTTTGCAAATGGACATCTCATTGTGTACTTTGCGTGTTATTCCTACAAAAAGGATTTTTATTGTGGAAAACGTTAAACATCTACAAACAGACACTCCACATTTGTTCTGATTTTGCACTCACATGGAGGAGTGTTAATGATTGTAACAATTGTTTTTATAGTCAAATAAAGTAACGATTCTGTGAGCAATACAGTCTTAAGGTGTGTTAATTTAAACAAGGAATTCATCATACTCTAATAAGCTGATGAAACCATACTACAAGAGGTGGATGCAAGTATAAGAAAATATCATCTTTACCTCAGATAGGGATACATATTTCCCCTCCGTGTGATATCCATACTCAGATGTTTAAGGTATAAAAAGGTGAAAACGTTTTCAATGATATATTTCAGATTTAAACTGATACTTGTGAACATACTACACCATAAGGTTTTTTTTTTATTTTCTTCCTTCCTTCCTTCTCTCCCTTTCTCTGAGCACTGTTTCTGACCAGCCTACTATGATATTTATATATATATATATATATATAGATATATTTATATATAAAGCAGTCCAAAGAGAACACTCACCGTGAATACAAGTGTTTTATTCTGTACTGTACATATATACACATACACATAAAAACACACAAACAGACAGACCATGCATTCACAACTTACCAGCATAGTTCTTAAGCCTGGATGCACTTGTCTTGGAACTTGGAAATAATTAACGTGTTTTTAATTAACAGAAACCTTTTATTGCATATCCAAATACAAAGCTGACATTTTGGCTCCAAGAGGTCTTTGCCAAGACATCACTATTTTGTGGTGGATCTCTGATGTCTTGTTTATGCATACATAGTAAAAGCTTTTAGATTATTCAAGAACTGTAAGTGCCTTCATATTTGGAACTATATATATATATATATATAATCTTTTTTTTTTTTTTTTTTTGCTTTAAACAACTTTCACTATAGTAGTTATTGACAATTTTTATTGGTTATTAAAATTTCTTTCTACAGCTGTAAAATCTACGGGCCCCATTACATATGCGGCGTCGCCCGCAAAAGCCGGCGACGCCGGTTTTTGTGCAGGTTTTGTATCCTATATACAGCGCCGCATATAAATGCAGCACATATATTTCACCCATCAGCCGCAATTTTTACTCCCATAGGCTAACATGGGACCGCGTTGCAAATCGGTATCCAATATTCAGTGCAAGGACTTACGTGGCGAAAATGGAGAAATCTTACTCCATTTTCACCTCGCCATACAAGGCAGCCTCAAAAGGCCTTGCGCTGAGTATGGGAGCACAGTAACTCCTGAAACTAGCTGCAAAAATAAACTAACACCTAACACATGCGCAATATCTATCTACCTGTCAACCACAATACCCACCGCAATAACTAATAAACTGTACATTAAAACTAATAAATGTATTACCCCCTTAACCAACAATCCCCCCACAACGCAATAAGCCTAATTAAACTATTAACCCCTATATCTGCCATCAAACCCACACCGCAAGTAATAACTAAATTATTAACCCCTAAATCCACCAACCCCAACATTGCAAATTACCTGTCAAAAGTATTAACCCCTAATCCGCCATTAACCCACAACGCAAACTATCTATGAAACTATTAACCTCTAAACTGCCAAAACCCACAACACAATAAACCTAACAAAAGTATTAACCCCAAAAATGCCAAAGCCCACAACGCCAATAAATAAATTACTAAGCCCCATACCCTAACACCCCCTAACCTAACACCCCCTAAATGAACCAAAATTACCTAAATTACAAAATACTTAAGTTACTATTAAAATAAAAAAACTAGCACTAATTTAAAAATAAAAATAAAGTATAAGTATAAATTAAAGAGACAGTCTAATCAAAATTAAAATTCTGGTGTAGACTGTCCCTTTAAGCTAAAATTAAAGAAATAACAAAATCTAAGATTACATAAAATAAAAAAACAAAATTACCAAATTTTAAAAAATTATACCTAATCCCTCTGAAAATAAAAAGCCCCCCAAATTAAAAACACCCCCTACTCAAGGAATAAACTACCAGAAGCCCTTAAAAGGGCTTTTTTGCAGGGCATTGCCCCAAGATAATCAGCTCTTTTGCAAAAAATAAACAAAGTTCCCCCTAACAGTAAAGTATTCTATTCAAATCAGCCAATAGAATTTCAGTATCTCTCATCCTATTGGCTGATTTGAACAGCCAATAGGATTTGAGTAGCTTTCATCCTATTGGCTGATTTGAATTTGAAGAATCAAATCAGCCAATAGGAATACAAGGGAAGCCATTTTTAATTGTGTCCCTTGAATTCTCAATCCAGTGTGCAGCGGTTTTTGTACGAAGAGGATCCTCCACGCTCCATGCCAGATTGTTCCTGGAAGAAGAGGTCGCTGCTTGGAAGAAGACTTCACCGCATGGGAAAGGACCTTCTCTGCCGGACTTCAGGAATGGTGAGTATTAACCTGGGGGTTAGACTTAGGGTTTTTTAATATTTTTTTTTTTTTTTTTAGATAGGGTGGGCAGTAAAAGAGCTGAATGCCCTTTTAAGGGCAATGCCCAACAAATTCCCTTTTCAGGGCAATGGGTAGTTTAGGTTTTTTAGTGTTAGGTTCTTTTATTTGGGGGAGTTTGGTGAGTGGGGGGTGGTTACTGTTAGGGGTGACTTTGTTTATTTTTGGTAAAAGAACAGATTATCTTGGGGCAATGCCCTGTAAAAAGCCTCTTTAAGGGCTACTGGTAGTTTATTCTTAGAGTAGGGGGTGTTTTTATTTTGGGGGTCTTTTTTATTTTCATAGGGATTAGGTATCATTTTTTTTAATCTGGCAATTTTCGGCTAGATTACAAGTTGTGTGTTAAGGTAAAAAAGCAGCGTTAAAAGGTCCTAACGATGAGTCTTGCAGGTATAGGTGTTACCGCACACTTTTTTGGCCTTACCACAAATAAACTTATGTAAATTTCGTAAAGACTTTTTTCTATGGGACTTCCATAGTGCTGGTATTACGAGTTTTCTCCTGGGAGGCCAAAAAGTGAGCGGTACAGCCTATACCAACAAGATTCTTAACCCATTTTAAAGTCAGTAGTTCTGAGTTTTACGCTACAAAGCTGTAGCATAAAACTCATAACTAAAGTGCTAAAAAGTACACTAACACCCATAAACTACCTATTAACCCCTAAACTGAAGCCCTCCCGCGTTGCAAACACAAAAATAAAATTAATAACCCCTAATCTGCAACTCCGGACATCGCCGCCACTATAATAAACATATTAACCCCTAAACCGCCGCACTCCCGCCTCGCAAACACTATTTAAATATAATTAACCCCTAATCTGCTGCCCCCAACATCGCTACCACCTACTTATTAACTCCTAATCTGTCATCCCCAACGTTGCCACCACTATTCTAAATTTATTAACCCTTTAAACCTAAGTCTAACCCTAACCCTAACACCCCCTAAATTAAATATAATTTAAATAAATTTAAAACTAAATACTTACCTATAAAATAAACCCTAAGCTAGCTACAATATAACTAATAGTTACATTGTAGCTAGTTTAGGGTTTATTTTTATTTTACAGGCAAGTTTGTATTTATTTTAACTAGGTAGAATAGTTACTAAATAGTTATTAACTATTAACTACCTAGCTAAAATAAATACAAATTTACCTGTTAAATAAAACCTAACCTAAGTTACAATAACACCTAACACTACACTACAATTAAATAAATTCCCTACATTAAATACAATTAAATAAATTAAATAAAATTAGCTAAATTACCAAAAAAACAAACACTAAATTACAGAAAATAAAAAACAAATTACAAGATCTTTAAACTAATTACACCTAATCTAATAGCCCTATCAAAATAAAAAAAAGACAACCCTAAATAAAAAAAACCCTAGCCTAAACTAAACTACCAATAGCCCTTAAAAGGGCCTTTTGCGGGGCATTACCCCAAAGAAATCAGCTCTTTTACCTGTAAAAAAAATACAAACAACCCCCCCACCCTTAAAAAATCCTAACACTAACCCCGGAAGATTCACTTACTGGGAGAAGTCTTCATCCAAGCGGCAAGATGTCCTCAACGAAGCCGGCAGAAGTGGTCCTCCAGATGGGCAGAAGTGGTCCTCCAGACGGGCAGAAGTCTTCATCCAGACGGCATCTTCTATCTTCATCCATCCGGCGCAGATCGGCTCCATTTTCAAGACATACGGCGCAGAGCATCCTCTTCCAACAATGTCTTCTTGATGAATGAAGGTACCTTTAAATGACGTCATCCAAGATGGTGTCCCTTAGATTCCGATTGGCTGATAGAATTCTATCAGCCAATCGGAATTACGGTTGAAAAAATCCTATTGGCTGATGCAATCAGCCAATAGGATAGAACTTCAATCCTATTGGCTGATCCAATTCAACCTTAATTCCGATTGGCTGATAGAATTCTATCAGCCAATCGGAATTCAAGGGATGCCATCTTGGATGACGTCATTTAAAGGAACCTTCATTCGTCGTTAGCCATCGAAAGAAGATGCCGTCTGGATGAAGACTTCGGCCCATCTGGAGGACCACTTCTGCCCGTCTGGAGGACCACTTCTGCCGGCTTCGTTGAGGACATCTTGCTGCTTGGAATCTTCGGGGGTTAGTATTAGGATATGTTAAGGGTGTATTGGGTGGGTTTACTTTTTAGGTTAGGGCTTTGGGCTGCAATAGAGCTAAATGCCCTTTTAAGGGCAATCCCATCCAAATGCCCTTTTCAGGGCAATGGGGAGCTTAGTTTTTTTTAGTTAGGCTTTTATTTGGGGGGTTTGTTGTGTGGGTGGTGGGTTTTACTGTTGGGGGGATTGTTTGTATTTGTTTTTTACAGATACAAGAGCTGATTTCTTCGGGGCAATGCCCCACAAAAGGCCCTTTTAAGGGCTATTGGTAGTTTAGTTTAGGCTAGGGTTTTTTATTTTAGGTGGGCTATTTTTTATTTTGATAGGGCTATTAGATTAGGTGTAATTAGTTTAAAGATCTTGTAATTTGCTTTTTATTTTCTGTAATTTAGTGTTTGTTTTTTGGTAATTTAGCTAATTTTATTTAATCTATTGAATTGTATTTAATGTAGGGAATTTGTTTAATTGTAGTGTAGTGTTAGGTGTTATTGTAACTTAGGTTAGGTTTTATTTTACAGGTAAATTTGTATTTATTTTAGCTAGGTAGCTAGTAAATAGTTAATAACAATTTAGTAACTATTCAACCTAGTTAAAATAAATACAAACTTGCCTGTAAAATACAAATTAACCCTAAGATAGCTACAATGTAACTATTAGTTATATTTTAGCTAGCTTAGGGTTTATTTTATAGGTAAGTATTTAGTTTTAAATAGGAATTATTTAGTTAATGATAGGAATTTTTCTTTAGATTTATTTAAATTATATTTAAGTCAGGGGGTGTTAAGGTTAGGGTTAGACTTAGATTAGTGTGAATTATAGTGGCAGCGACGTTGGGGGCGGCAGATTAGGGGTTAATAAATGTAGGTAGGTGCCGCCGATGTTAGGGGCGGCAGATTAGGGGTTAATAATATTTAAATAGTGTTTGCGATGCGGGAGTATGGCGGTTTATGTTTATTATTGTGGCTGCGATGTTGGGAGAGTCAGATTAGGGTTAATCAGTAAAATGTAGGTGTTGGCTATGTCGGGGCGGCAGATTAGGGGTTAATAAGTGTAAGATTAGGGGTGTTTAGACTCGGGGTTCAGGTTAGGGTGTTAGGTGTAAACATAAATGTAGTTTCCCCATAGGAATCAATGGGGCTGCGTTAAGGAGCCTTACGCTGCTTTTTGGCAGGTGTTAGACTTTTTCTCAGCCGGCTCTCCATATTGATGTCTATGGGGAAATCGTGCACGAGCATGTATAACCAGCTCACCGCTCACTTAAACAGCGCTGTTATTGGAGTGCAGTGTGGAGCACGATTTTGCTCTACTCTCACTTCTTGCCTGTTAACGCCAGGTTAATAAAAACCCGTAATACCAGCGCTGCAGGAATGTGAGCAGTGAGAATAAACTGCAAGCTAGCAACGCACCCCTGTTAACGCACAACTCGTAATCTAGGCGTTTGTTTTTTATTTTATGTAATCTTAGATTTTTTTATTTTCTTTAATTTTAGCTTAAAGGGACAGTCTACACCAGAATTTTAATTTTGATTAGACTATCCCTATAATTTATACTTAGTTTATTTTTATTTTTAAAGTAGTGCTAGTTTTTTATTTTAATAGTAACTTTAGTATTTTGTAATTTAGATAATTTTGGTTCATTTAGGGGGTATTAGGTTAGGGGGTGATAGGCTATGGGGCTTAGTAATTTATATATTTGCGTTGTGGGCTTTGGCAGTTTAGGGCTTAATATTTTTGTTTGGTTTATTAGGTTGTGGGTTTTGACAGTTTAGGGGTTAAAACTTTAATAAGTAGTTTGCGTTGTGGGTTAATAGCAGATTAGGGGTTAATACTTTTGATAGGTAGTTTGCGATGTTGGGGTTGCTGGATTTAGGGGTTAATAATTTAGTTATTACTTGCGGTGTGGGTTTGATGGTGGATATAGGGGTTAATAGTTTAATTAGGCTTATTGCGTTGTGGGGGTTGTCGGTTAAGGGTTGATACATTTATTATTAGTTGTGAGAGGGGAATATTGCGGATATAGGGGTTTTACGTGTCAGACTTATTTTTGGGAGGCATGTTAGACTTTTACAGGAGATTAGTTTTTTTTTTTTTGTTTTCTTAGGCGCCGGCAGTTTCTAGAGTGCCGTAAGTCACTAGCGACTCCAGAAATTAGTATTTATGCTCATTTCTGGTTATTGCTAGTTTATCCGACTTACGGCACTTCATGAACTGCCTGCGCCTAATATGTAATATATGAAACGAGAAAGTTAAAATGAGCCCTAAACAGATAAAGGGGTAATATGATACCAAACAACAGAAGTGATAGTTCAGCTGCAATCAGCTACACGCCTCTGTGACTCTCAATTAAATGAAACACAAGCTCAACAGGCAAAGTACATAACAGCAAGAGAGTAGATAAGCTGAAGGTGCCACTTCAGACCGGGGAGGATTTAAGTGAATACCTCTTACCCTGATCCAAGTCAGTCACCAATATTCGTCCACACTATAGAACCGATCGGAAGCACAAACAAACAGCCCTCAGTATAGCCTCGCTACCATCCGCAGCAAGAGCATGTTACGTCACAAGGAAGATAGGCGTGTCAATAAACCCCATGCATATCCACAGTGAGTCCTCGGTGT
This sequence comes from Bombina bombina, assembly GCF_027579735.1. Lineage (NCBI taxonomy): Eukaryota > Metazoa > Chordata > Amphibia > Anura > Bombinatoridae > Bombina > Bombina bombina. The sequence goes on along the minus strand of NC_069501.1, from coordinate 141,011,536 downwards.
GAGATGGATAAAACAGGAAATATTGGAAAAAGAAAGATCCACCAAGGAAACAATGTTGATGTAAAATAACAAGAAATCCAGTAAAAACGATCATGAAAACAATCAGGGGGACAATCACAAGTAGAAGAGTGTAAGCAACTGGCCTACGCGTTTCGGCCACACCTGGCCGTAATCATAGCCTGCTGGTTACCTGCTACCTGTGCTCTGTAAAAATAGTAAAAACAATGCTTATTGGCTTATACAGAAAACACTCCTCTCTGACTATAGATATCTATTAACACGTATTTAAAGACACACTGGGAATTGATGTGTAAACTAAATAGATGTACTAAATTCATACACAATTATGCATACATATAAAAGTATTAATAACCATATATGATAAATTCATTATATCAACAACTCACAATATAGTTAAATCAATAAATAAATATATATATATCTCAATGAAAGTACATACAAAAATAGATACTTAGCATGGTCATTTTTCTCCATAGTATAAAGAAGTAAAGATATAATGATGATCAAAATAAATGAATGAAAAAATGGACAAAATGTATGAAATGCAGTAAAATACACTTCAATTCATAATATATTTAGCAATGATTTCATTATATACATACAATACAAAATTAAACAAATTATGTATATAGGGAACAAACTAAGAATAATAATCATTTATTCCCAATAATTAATAAGATCATAATCTGAATTAAAACCATAAGGAAAGCATGTATTCAACTTGAAAATCCAAAACATCTCAAGTTTATTAAGCAATTTAAGTCTATTGCCACCACTCTTAGGGGTAGACACCGTTTCTATAACACACCACTTGAATGTAGTTAAATGGCCAAAACGCATAAGCTGGTTGCTTAGACTCTTTTCCTTGTGATTGCCCCCCTGATTGTTTTCATGATCATTTTTACTGGATTTCTTCAATAAAAGTGAAGTTTAATTTTACATCAACATCGTTTCCTTGGTGGATCTTTCTTTTTCCAATATTTCCCGTATATGTAATAGCCCGATGTGCGAGGTAAAATTACGGGCGGCATGGGTTGCAGCTCTTGCGCTGAAGCCTACCCCGTATATGTATTTGCGCCCTATGTTTCTAGCCATCAACATGCACCCTCTACAGTTCATCAGCGGAGGCTCAATACAGGGCTTCTCTGAGAAGGCCATGTTACAGGATGCACAGAATAAACATATATTCTAACATGGCTGCTCTCTTTGCAGCTAGAATCCAGCTTAGCACAGAAATTTAAAGTGGTTGTTTACAGTGAAAATTGTTAACTTATTTTATTTGTTTTATACATATTCTTAATTTTGTGTATTCCTCGCTCTCATGCAATTTTTATGTTAATTCAAACACTGTTTATATCCCATTAAAAGGAAGCATTCCAAATTTTTTATATATAAATATTTTTTTTGTAAATTATTTTGGTTACTTATTTTTACAGCACTGGTTAGGAGAAATAGCATTCCAAGCAAGTGGACTGTAAACACGTTACTATAGTTTGAAAAGCATATTATTTTGTTACACGTGTAATAGATCACCAACAACCCATGCTTCAGGCGTATATTCTTCCTGGAACTTATTAAAGAGCTGACTGATGGAGGATATAGGAATCCTGACATGATCAGGGGAATTTAGACAACATGCTGATGATCATTAATCTGAGTATTGAGAAAGCGGAACTGTTTTTTATTCTGTACTGCTCCTCACCCTGATGTGGAAGTCTTAATGTCACATGTGTGTAGCCTATTGCCCAAGGCTTAAAGATTTCTGTTGTGTTGCTATAGAAAAAAAAAATATCAGCTAGTCTAAGGGCTTGATGATCAAAAACTTGCTGGCATATAGAGAAAGCACACAAAATATTGGTACAATTTGTTTGTGCATTATATTGCAATGTATTGGCCTTTCCTTAACATTTTTATGAACTATTCCAGTAAAAAATATAACACATTATCATCATTTGCCTATTTACTCGATATGGATGACAATACTTCATTGTCCTCTGATACCGCACACACATTTTATTTTCAGCCTTAGCCTTTCCACATTTTTTTAACGTTATTACATCATCATGTTTTTATATTGCACTGATGTTATGTATCAAACAGGAGACAGCACTATGAAGATGCAGAACACGGAGGATGCTTACCAAGCTTGTCACCATAAAAAATGCAAAAGTCTCCAGCTGCTTAAAAGTAAAAAAAATACCTTTATTTCATAATTTACACAGGATCCAACAAATTGTGAGCAATGGGTAAGGTTAAACACTAGCTCTTAATCATGCTTAGTTTCACTCTACTTAATCAGTTTCTAAATATCCTTGTATAAGGCACCAAATAACATAACACACATACACCACCTAGTAGTCATTATCATTATTAAAATCATATGCAAAAAAAAGTGAATATACAATCTCATGGTTATATTACCACCTAGTGGTTGATCAATATACAATTAAAACAATCTGAAATGAAATACACAAATGTTATTATAATCTTTTAAAGATATTTTTACCAGAAAATTAACCAATCAAAATCCCGGTTTAAACCTTTGGGAGTCATAATTTCTAAATGATGAATCCAGTATATCTCTATTCTCTTCAATGTCATTTATCTTTCTTCCCCTCCTAGGAGTTATAACCTGCTCTATAATCTGATATCGCAATTGGCTTACATTATGTCCCGCCTGCAAAAAAATGTGCTGAATGAGGCAAGTTCCAATATTTGATTTATGTTCTGTAATTCTATTACTGACTTCCCTGGTCGTTTGACCAATATAAATCAAAGATTCTGGATATTTATTAATGTAGACTGCATACATTGATCTACATGTCAAGAATTATCATTGTATGTGGAGGATAAAATCTATCCCCCTTAATCATCAAAATTACTGTTAACACAACTAAGACAGGGAAAATAACCTGTTTTAGATTCACCAATGAAACTTTGTTCCAATCATATACCACTAGCAATATCAGCCTTTACTATTTAATCATTTATATTTGGGCCTCTCTTATATGCTGGCATTGGAGGGTTATGAAATTCTTTAATATTGGGGGGACATAACTGTAATATATGTCAATATTTGCACAATATCTTATTTATTTGGTTACTCCTAGTATTAAATTGAGATACAAATACCAACCTATTTCCTTATTTTTCTTTTCTATGTATTTTATATTTATTTTTTATTTTTTACTTCCTCCAACTCTTTGATCACCAAATCCATAGGATATTCTTTGCTCAAACTTTTCTTTCATTAAAGCATTCACTGCTTTAATGGAAGTTTTTGCATTTTTTTTTAAATCACAGTGAGTAAGGAAGCCCATTGCTTTTATAGTTTATATAATAATCCATGAGCAATTTAAAAAAATAGAAGAATGTTTATCTGAAAGTAAGGATCGTAGCCTATAAAAATAGAGATATCATGTCTCTATGATGTTAAGTTGCAGGTGGTTACCAACCAAATTCCACAGTAAGAAGTTTAAGCTGTGGGTGGGGACTCAGTGCCAATATTTCCCTTCCAGATTGACCAAGAAATACATGTTTTTGCGATCTGTTTTAATTGCGCTTATATTACAAGTTGAGTGAAATCGTGATTTGAATTTATTCTACACATCTTACCGTGATCTCAGAGCTAAAAAGCAAAATTAAAAAGTTGCACAAAACACATTACAAAGTACAGTTACACTCATAATAATACCATCTAATAAAAATTATGTTAAAAATATATTGCACAAAAAAGTTATAAGTGCTCAAAGATATGAGATATTGGTTGTTAGAAAGAAAAGCATATATAATATATATATATATATATATATATATATATATATATATATATATATATATATATATATATATATATATATATATATATTATACAAAGAAAAGTCCGGATCCTCAATTACAGTTAAAACTTACTTATTTATTTGATAATGCAGGTAAAAACACAGTGTATCAGCAGATACAGTTATTCAAGCCAAGACTGACATAGTAGCATAGACAGCTGGGCAATCTGCAGCAGACATGTTTCGTGCCTACAGGCACTTGTTCACTGCTCACAGGTGTCCCAGCTCTTCATCCTTAAATAGGTCATTCTTAAAGGTGTAAACACACATATTAGAAACTAAATATCTAGTTATGGTCTATGCTAATTATAAATTGCTAATATTGTATATACAATTCACAGACGAAATGTAAACATATGAAAGTCAATAAACACAAATGAACACATCAATTCATTCAATTGTAAGTGCACATGTAGACTGTCAAAACTAAGCCTAAATCAATCACATATAGGTTCTATTCTTAATATTGTGAAAAGATTTGTGTATTGAAAATTCATTATATAAAGGGGCTATTACAGGGACATATATGGATAAAAAATAGAGATAATGGATTATATTTATACTGTTCTATATGTATTATATATATCTGATAAATCCTTCTCTATTAAAACTAAACATACAAATCTATGTCCCTTCTGAAATGTAATCCTTGTGGAATGATAGTGTTATGTGTAAAAATCCAGAATACTTCCCTAGTATCTAGCTTTGTTTCTCTATCACCTCTCCTCTTCCACATAGGTACATGGTCTATTGCTTGGACCATTAATAAACTGGCATCAGAGTTATGATACTCACGAAAATGCCTTGCTATTGGGGTATCAGACTCAATATCATCTATTGATCTGAGGTGGGCTAAAAATCTATCTTTTTGAAGATGGGTTGAAACAAAAGTTTCTCCCTCTGAGACGTGATAACAAGTCTTGCAGATATTTCTTCTGCATTTAAAAAAACCTTTCCGTTTTTTCAACCAACATGTTGCAGAACCACTCCTGGAACAATCAGAAGGAGAAACATAGTTTCCTATTGTTTTCCCCCTCTTTGATATAAAATCACATCCCTTTTGAATTATTTTCTTTAATGCTGGATCTGTATATAGAATTGGGATACACTCTTTTATTATGTTGCAGACTTCCCTAAACTCTAAACTTTAAGTAGTTATGAATTTGGGTTTCATTTCTTCCTGTACATCCTTATTAAACCTCTGTCTTTTACGATATTTTAAGAGTTCTTTTCTTGGTATAGAGCCTACATCCTTTCTTGCTTTTTCTAGGATATTAGGGGAATAACCTCTTTCCAATAGCCGTTCTGTAATTATATTGGCTTGATTCTCATAACTTTCATTAGTAGTACAGTTTCTTTTGGCTCTTATGTACTGACCCTTAGGGATGCCATTCAGGGTATGTCTTGGGTGACATGAATTGTATTCCAAAATAGTATTGCCTGATGAGGCCTTTCTAAATACATCTGTTTCTATTGTCTCCTGAATATCATTACCTTTTATTGTTATATCCAAAAAGCAGATAGTATTGTTATGCTGTTCCCCTATCAGTTTAATACCACTATTATTATTGTTCAGGTATGCGCAGAATCTATCTATTTCTTGCTCCTCACTGTCAATTATAAAAATCAGATCGTCTATAAATCTTGCATAGAAAATAATCTTATTCCGGAGGGGGTTTCCATCTCCAAAGACGTGGAACCGCTCCCACCATCCCATAAAGAGATTGGCGTAACAGGGGGCAAACTTGGCCCCCATAGCGGTTCCACGCCTCTGGAGATAGAAACCTCCCTCAAACATAAAAAAGTTGTGAGTCAGTAAATATTCAATAGATGTCAAAATAAACTGTTTAGTAGTTACATCATAATTGCTATGTGTTTCTAGAAAGTATTCCACAGCTTGTAGCCCTTTTTCATGATTAATGGCTGTATATAATGAGGCTACATCAACCACCAAAAATCTATAAGATGACTTCCATTTGATATTCTGCAATTTTACCAATAGGGAGGTGGTGTCTTGTATAAAACTTGGAAGTTCTTTCACCAATGGCTGCAAGTAACTATCTATAAGATCTGAAAGGGGTTCATTTAATGAATTTATTCCAGCTATTATGGGACGCCCCGGTGGATTGAGCATATCTTTATGCGTTTTATATATATATATATGTTTAACAATGTATTTACTGTAAATATTTCCCATTCCAATGTTCTACACATATCAGAATGTTCTATGTATTTTTAAATGGATATTTTTATATCTATCTATCTGTCTATCTATCTATTTTTATATATATCTATCTATCTATCTATCCTGTATATATATATATATATATATATATATATATATATATACAGTATATATACGGTATAAATCTATATAATATCATGTATACAATGATATATATATATATATATATATATATATATATATATATATATATATATATATATATATATAGAGAGAGAGAGAGAGAGAGAGAGAGAGAGAGAGAGATTTAGATCTAAATATATATTTGTTTAAAAAAAGGAAAAAAGCAAGCAGAATATGTTCTATTTATTGATAATTAAATATTTCTATATATAACATATTCCGTTATGTAAAAAACATTGGAATATGAAATATTCATATTTTCATGTTGGGTTAGCGCAATTGTGAAAATACGATCCTGTTTGCGCGATAGTCGGGTTTTAGTTTTTTCCACTTTTTTTTCTCCATTGACTTCTATGGGGGAATACGATGAATACGCACATGATATTCGATATTCAGATTTTTACACTAGTCGGGCTTGCGTAAAATATATATATATTGTAACTTGTAATATGAGCACAACCCGACTGGCGCAAAAAGCTTAACTCTAGCAGAGTTTTCAAGAGTATGAAAATGCTATATACTGCGCCACTTTTAATCTAGCCCTTACTGTTCAAAGGGAAATATCTTTTTCAGAGGTACTTTCTCCATCACATCTTTATTTGTACGTGGCCCCCTCAGTTATTTTTTTTGCTTGTTTTTTTTCTATGGTGATAAGCCTGACCAGAGGGCAGTCTATGTTTAAAAACTACAACACCCCCCCCCCCAAGCTAAAGTTACAAAAATACTAAATAAAAAATTACAGAAAAAAATAAACAAAGGTATCCAAACTAAAAATATAAACCTAAACTAATACCCTTATAAAAAATAAACAATCCCCACCAAAATAAAAACACCCCCTAATCTAATACTTAACTACCAATAGCCCTAAAAAGGGCCCTTTGTAGGGCATTGCCCTAAGTTAAACAGCTCTTTTACCTCTAAAAAATACTAAATCCCCCCTAACAGTAAAAACCCCTCACCCACCAAATCTCCCAAAATAAAAAAAAATAACACTAAAAAAAAATAAACTACCCATTGCCCCTAAAGGGGCATTTGTATGGGCATTGCCCTTAAATGTATGTATTGGGTACATGTAAAGCGCAGCTAATCACCCATAAGGGTCTCAAGGTGCTGCTCATTTTATCAACCTTGAAGGATGAAAGGCTGAGTGGAACTCGCCGGGGATCGAACCTGCAACCCTTGGGTTGCTACAGAGATCAGCCACAGTGCCTTAGCATGCTGAGCTATCTGTCCAGCTAAAAGGGGCATTCAGCTCTTTTACTGCCCTTAAAAGGATAATCAGCTCTTTTTTAAGCCCCAAAAAACCCTAATCTAAAAAAAGAAACACACCAAAATTAAAATAAAAAAGCCTAAACCTAAGCCCCAAATAGGTACTCACTGTTTCTGAAGTCCGGTGGAGAAGGTCTTCTTCCAGACGGATCCATCATATTCTATTTTCATCTGGAGTGAAGGTGGTGCAGAGCAGAGGTGCAGAGCTGTGTTCCCGATGCCTGGATCCTTAGCAGCGGTCCTCATTGGCGGCGGTCCTCAGTGGAGGCGTTCCTCGGCAGCATGGAGGCTCCACTTCATCCAATGTCTGTCGTAGACTGAAGATTGAATGCAAGGTACCGCAATCAATTTGGGGTACCTTGCATTCCTATTGGCTGAAATGTTGAAATCAGCCAATAGGATTAGAGCTACTGAAATATCAGCCAATAGGAATGCAAGATACACCAATTAAAATGGGGTACATTGCATTCAATCTTCAGTGTGCGGCAGACGATCGCTTGAAGAGGAGCCTCCACGCCACTGAGGAGCGCCGCCGCTGAGAAGCGCCGCCGAGGATCACCACATCTCGGAAGACCGCTCTGTACCTCTGCTCTGTGCCGCCTTCACTGTGGATGAAGATAGAAGATGATGGTCCCGCCTGGAAGAAGACCTTCTATGCCGAACTTCAGGGTTAGGGTTTTTTTTTTGGGGGGGAGTTTTTTATTCTTAAGATTAGGTATTTGGGCGCTGTAAAAGAGCTGAATGCCCTTTTAAGGGCAGTAAAATAGCTGAATGCCCTTTTAAGGGCAATGCCCATACAAATGCCCCTTTAGGGGAAATGGGTAGTTTAGGTTTTTTTTGTGTTATTTTTTTATTTTTATTTTGGGAGGTTTGATGGGTGAGGGGTTTTACTGTTAGGGGGGACTTGGTTTATTATTTAATGTAAAAGAGCTGATTTCTTTAGGGCAATGCCCTACAAAAAGCCCTTTTAAGGGCTATTGGTAGTTTATTCTTAGATTAAGGGGTGTTTTTATTTTGAGGGGGCTTTTTTATTTTCATAGGGATTAGGTTTATTTTTTATGTTGGATAATGTGGTTTATTATTTTGTGTAATGTTAGACTTTTTTATTTTGTATAATGTTAGACTTTTTTATTTCTGTAATTTTAGATCAGTTTAAACTTAGTTTTCTTTATTTTTAAAGTAATGTTAGGTTTTTTATTTTAATTGTAATTTAGGATTATTTTAATGTATGTAATGGAGATAATTTAGGGGGTTTTAGGTTAGGAGGCTTAGTGATTAGTTATTTGCGTTGTGGGGTTTGGCGGTTTAGGGGTTAATACATTTATTTTGTTAATTGCGATGTGGATTAATGGCGGTTTAGGGGTTAATAGATTTATTAGGTTAATTAGCGATGTGGGTTAATGGCAGTTTAGGGGTTAATAGATGTATTAGGTAGTTTGCGATGTTGGGGTTGGCGGATTTAGTGGTTAATAATTTTATTAGGTAGTTGGTTGTTGTTTTTTTCTTAATACTTATTGTGGGCGGTTAGTTTTTCTTTTTAATACTTATTGCGGGCGCGTATTTTTTTATTTTTTAATACTTATTGCAGGCGGTTAGTTTTTTTTAATGCTTATTGCAGGCATGTCGTTTTTTTTTTAATGCTTATTGCAGGCGGTTAGTTTTTTTTAATGCTTATTGCGGGCGGTTAGGTTTTTTCTTTTAATACTTATTGCTAGTGATGTCGTGAACCTAAAATTTTGCGTTCACGAATGGCAGACGCGAACTTCCACAACTGTTCACGAACGGGCGGACCGGGCAAACCGCCATAGACTTCAATAGGCAGGCGAATTTTAAAACCCACAGGGACTCTTTCTGGCCACAATAGTGATGGAAAAGTTGTTTCAAGGGTACTAACACCTGGACTGTGGCATGCCGGAGGGGGATCCATGGCAAAAATCCCATGGAAAATTACATAGTTGATGCAGAGTCTGGTTTTAATCCATAAAGGGCATAAATCACCTAACATTCCTAAATTGTTTGGAATAACATGCTTTAAAACATCAGGTATGTACACTACTGTTACACCAGATATGAGTTGCACTGGGGTGACACTGTGCCCTGGCAGGCAGGCACTGAAACACACACGTGTGAAGGAAATTGACTGCTATTATTTAGCACAGTCAAAAAAGTGTTGTTTTTTTTTAAATCTACACTACTGTTACACCAGATATGAGTTGCACTGGGGTGACACTGTGCCCTGGCAGGCAGGCAGGCACTTAAACGCACACGTGTGAAGGAAAATGACTGCTATTATTTAACATAGTCAAAAAAGTGTGTTTTTTTTTTAAATCTACACTACTGTTACACCAGATATGAGTTGCACTGGGGTGATACTGTGCCCTGGCAGGCAGGCACTTAAACGCACACGTGTGAAGGAAACTGACTGCTATAATTTAACACAATCAAAAAAGTGTTGTTTTTTTAAATCTACACTACTGTTACACCAGATATGAGTTGCACTGGGGTGACACTGTGCCCTGGCAGGCAGGCACTTAAACGCACACGTGTGAAGGAAACAGTCAAAAAATTGTTGTTTTTCTTAAATGTACACTACTGTTACACCAGATATGAGTGGTGGCACTGGGCAAGTGGGCATGTGAGCCTGACACACACGCTGGCAGGCAGGCAACTGCAATTAGATTACACAGGAAAAAAAAAAAAAAAAGCAGCCCTAAAAAGCTGTCCTTACAGCAGAGATCAGATGAGTCCTTCAGGACTGTAGTGGACACTGAATACACTAGCCTAGCTATCGATTTCCCTACTAAATCAGCAGCATCTACACTGTCCCTCCTCTCACTAACAATGCAGCTTCTGAATGAATCTAAAATGGATGCTGTCCAGGTGGTAGGAGGGTCTGGGAGGGAGGGTGTGCTGCTGATTGGCTGGAATGTGCCTGCTGACTGTGAGGTACAGGGTCAAAGTATTACTCAATGATGAAGAATAGGGGGCGGATCGAACATCGCATATGCGGCGATCGCGAACATCCTATGTTTGCTGGGAACTATTCGCCGGTGAACAATTTGTGACATCACTACTTATTGCGGGCGGTTAGGTTTTTTTTTTTTTTTTAAATGCTCTATTTGCCTTCGCTGCATCCAGGTGGATTCTTTTTGCTGCGCGCTGCCAACATTCCTTTGAGGATGCGTGCGCAACTGGTGACACAGACGGACGTGTTACAAATGCGATTATAGTTTAGATATAAATTATATATATATATATATATATATATATATATATATATATATATATTGCTCCAAGTGAATTTTATGGGCAGAGTTGAAATACATTGGTGGTCAAACTGAGTTAAATCCCTTCTCTGCATTGTTTAAAAAGGTAACAATACTTTTAAGATTAGATATTTTCTCGCTCTCTTTCTACATGCAACATGGTGTAAAATAAAATTAAAATTGTGTACTGAATAATACATGCTATTTGATGGAGAACTGATTTCAAACATAGAAGCATAAAGTGGTTGACTGAAATATTTAGATAATATTGAAGCACATGCCTCTGTTTACAAGGAAGGAATAAACAAAACAGTTTAAATGTATAATGTGGAAAATGACACACACTATTTTAAAGGGACAGTAAACACCAAAAATGTTATTGTTTGAAAATATAGATAATCCCTTTATTTACCATTCCCTCGTTTTGCATAACCAACACTGTTATATTAATATACTTTTAACCTCTGTGATTACCTTGTAGCTAAGCTTCAGCAGACTGCCTCTCTTTCTCAGATCTTTTGACAGACTTGCATTTCTGGTAATTAGTGCTGACTCTTAAATAACTCCACGGGCATGTGCATAATGTTATCTATATGGCACACATGAACTAATTCCCTCTAGCTGTGAAAAACTGTTAATTGCATTCAGATAAGAGGCAGCCTTCAAGGGCTTAGAAATTAGCATATGAGCCTACCTAGGTTTAGCTTTCAACTAAGAATACCAAGAGAGCAAAGCAAATTTGATGACGAAAGTAAATTGGAAAGGTGTTTAAAATTGCATGCCCTATCTGAATCATGAAAGTTTAATTTGGACCTTACTGTCCCTTTAACTCAACAAATATTGTATATGTTCTTAGAATATGGAATGCCAGCTGTGTACCTCTTTTTCATGTTTAATTAAAATAAGGCTATTTATACCTTAAGTATTCAATTACTAGAGGTAAGTAAAGCAAAGGCTAAATATCTGTTTTAAGATCTTTTTTTTTAATTAAAATATTCTTTGTCATTTAATAAACATCATTGTTCACATTCAAAAAGTTTTCTGTGGCCTTGCACACCTGAAACTACAATAAATGACACACAGATACACAATACATGCAATTCACAGATACCTGTAATGTACAAAGCTATTTTTGTGTATAAATCAGAAAAATACATTTAGCATTGTAACTTGTAATTTCATAAATATCTAAAACTGAAATATATCACTAACATTTAATTTCAATAGAGAGGTTCTATTGAAAGCTATTATGATAAATGTATTATTTTTTTATTACAAAATTAAATGTTGTAGTGGCATATTTTAAATAATTCATTAAATTCTCAAACCCACAAATTTTATGTAAAAAACAGAATTGATGAGAATGGCATTAATAAAGATTTAGTTCAGCACAGTAACAGTTATTATTTCAATGCTGCAGAAAAAAAAACACATCTGAGAGGTTTTTAAATGGAAATTTTGACATTTGCAGGGCAATAATCCTATATTGTCCTTTTCTAGAACCAGGTGTTTAATGATTACCATTGCAAACAGATGGAAGTCCTGCAGTAGAATTTGTTTATATTTTAAATAATGTATGCATAATTGAGCAACTTTCATTTTAAAAAAAGAAGAAGTTGTGTATTGATTTATATCAAAAAAAGCTTTTATTTGGGATACTAAAAACACATTTTTTTTTTTTATTTAAATATTTATAGATAAAAAAGGGAAAATATTCTATTATTGTTTTTGGATACAAATCCTATAAGCTTCCGTATGGATTTAAAACTGTTCCTGTTGCTATGTAACAGTCAAAAGAACAATATTTTTGAAAATATATTATTATCTTGAGAGCAAATGTTTCTTAATAAGCAGATGTTAGTGCAATATATATCTGCATTAGAAAGTCATAAGTTTATGTTCCAAATCATTAACAATTTTATTTTGTAAACGCAGTGATTTCTTTCTTCTAGCCTTTCATACGCAAGAAAATGTTTTTTGTATTATGGTACAGCTGGGATTTCTATTGAAAAACTACAAAAGTATATTGAAAATTGCTTTAGTGATATTTTTTTGAAAGAAAGAAAGAAAGAAAGAAAGAAAGAAAGAAAGAAAGAAAGAAAGAAAGAAAGAAAGAAAGAAAGAAGGAAAGGACTTGTAATTTCATATTACATGTTCTGATCTATTAAATAAAAAATCACTTTTTTACAGAATTATCAAAGAAAAATATTGTTTTTCTGGCCTTGATTCAATCACTCCAGGAAATATCTTTCAACACCACAAAGTTCAAAACAGGACATCAGAAGTTATTTTCTTATTTAATCAATTATATTGCTGTCTTCAAATATTAAATAAATCATAGAACAAAGAAAAAAAAGTCACATGGTACTTTTGCAATGTGATATCATTTGTTGACTTATGTATTTATTAATCATATTTTAAAATAATTGAATATTAATACACTGGTAGATCTCATTAAATGTAAACTTATCTTATTTAACCTTGAATATCTATACATCTGTATACTTTATGACATTGGTCATGAGATGGAAATAGTCTAATGAGTGACTCTTTATTTAATGACAGATTTGGAGAAAGTGCGCATGATTAAGACTTCATTCACCACAATTTATTGTTAAAGGAAAATAGAATTATCATTATTTCAGATGCTATGCTCAAAAAAATCGACAGCTTTCAATTTAAGTCTACCAGAAATGTAAAATGTATGTCAATTACATTTAAAGATAAAATAACCTTAGCAATCTGGTGTTGAAAGGGTTTGAAAAGAAATGACGTTTTGTTTTCTTTTGCTCAGGAATCATCCCCTTAACACCTGCACCATTATCTATTATAAACACCACAAAAGCAACCTTAATCACTTTGTATATATATATATATCTAAATTACTAGAAACATTGAAAAGGAAGGATGCAGTTCCAAAATCACAACTAGTATAAAATGTTAGAGGAGCAACTCATGGCTGGAGTCATATTATTATAGTTGTAAGGTTTCAGATTGCATTTGCATGCATAATGCAATAACTGTGACATTTTGTCTATAATTAATTTGCCATTTTACAACGTTCTTTCATATTCATCCACTGAAGAAACATGCTGTAATTCTGTAGCTGAAAAAAATGAAACATGTTGATACATAGAAATCTCTAAAATCTAAACTCTCACCTGCATTAGCAATTATACTATACTTCTATTTGTGAATATTAAATATGTTATAATATCTCTGCAAGCTGAAACTGCCTAAATGTATTAGAATTTATTAGAAAAGGAACCGTAGAACTCTCCAAGTTAATAATGGTGTATTTATATTGACTGAAATAGGACACAATTAGTCTACTTCTTTCATCTAGTTCCTTACCCATAAAATACTGCTGGATTTTTATATTCTAGTTAAATGTGGCATTCCTAAAACTGTTGTTCTTACTATTTACTATCAGGTGAATTTGTAGAAGCAAAAAGATAATAAATAAGTTAAATAATAACTAGTACAATATTGTATCAATAGTCCATTTGTTTTAGTTTACTTGTTTAAAAATACACAATAATTTTGTACAGTAAGTAGAACATAGAAATTTGAAAAAAAAAAATAGCCACAAAAAGGCCAATCCTGCCTTCCAGCCTAGTTTCCATTGAGATGGTAAAGTTTGGAAACTGGTTGTAACATTCAAAATCCCCATAGACTTTAAAGGAGATAAATGTTTTTATCATCAGTTTCCCCAATTTACCACCTCAATAGAAACTAGGCCAAAGTTTATGGAGAATTTGTATGTTACCACTAGTTTCCAAACTTTACCACCTCAATGGAAACAAGGCCATACTTCTGTGTTAATATGAGGTGCAAATGTAAATTATTTGCCACATGATGATAAGCATTAAATTTACATTTGTGCCTTCTATTAACCCTCCTGCAGGGAACCAATGTCAATAAATTCTTGTGAAACATTTTTCTTTTTATATAGTTCTAAGCTGATGGCTGAATCTTCAGCTGCTTTCACAAGTTGGTTTTATGATGATAGAGTAAAAGCTACATTTTCATTTTACCTGCGTTTTCTGTAGTGCAGTGCTGAATACATTTCCCTTTTTCTTAATAAATATAAAATTAGAGCTCAGAACTTTGTATCTGAGTTTTGAAATGTACCAGAACTCTCCAGATACACAACTAATGATATAGTATTTAGCACAAGGCCCATTCTGAGTTTTGATTATTTTAATACAGAACCAGTACTTTTTTTTAACTATTAGTAGACCGGCTGACCTAGGGCTCTGAATGATGTCTTAGGGCCCAATGATTAGACGGTCTCTTTGCTGGTTGAGATGATTAAAGAATGCTCACCAGTTCTATTTCTCTGGTGGAATTCTTTAAAACCACTTTTTACCCTGAAATCAGGGTGTTTCTCTAAGGTTATATAATGCATTTTGTATGGGAGGAGATACATACATTAAAACGTGCACAATTAAATTTGTAATTTAAAAATCATACAAAATGAATAATTGAACCATTCACACAAAAATACACAGGAACAAATGTAACAAAATTGTTCACCAAAATCGTATTTTATCAAAAGCGTCAAATTTGTATGTAAATTACAAAGGGATAAGTCATATTAAATATGCACAGCGTACACTGTAATTTAAGTACACTCAAAGTGCAAAAAACATCTAGACATTTGTACGGATAAATACAAAATATAAATCGAATTTTAGTTTTTTCATAAAATGGAATGAACATGGATGTTCCATGGGCATATATAAAATATCCCAGCACAGTTTTCTAAACATTTTCACACTACAGATCTCACTATTTTTTTCTAACAAACTAAAACATTTTACCAAAATATTCAAAATACTTTCCTTTCCAGTGAGCTCCATTACTTTCTATTAGAAGTATCTCGCCACTTGCCGAGACTGCCTCTTTTTTACGATAATTCCATGAGGGCAGTGGGAAAAACAACATGTGGTCTGGCATAGCATAGATAATCAGGCCTTTAGTGATGACCTTAGTGCTTCACACAGAGGCAAAGGAAAACAAAGCATAGAACTTGTAAGGTGTTTAGAGGTCAGGGACAAGACAAGGTGGGAATATAGTATATATATATATATATATATATATATATATCTCAAGTAGAAGAAGGGACTCACTGGTCTTTTCAAGTGTACTTTATTTCAAAAGTGTGATGTTTCGAGGACACGCTCTGCTTCCTATATATATAAAAAGAAAATTTCCTTCTATGTGGAGCATAAGAGTAGGCATGCAGAAATAGTACAGTCTCAACACTGTCAGCAAGTGTTCCTAACGCACATTCAGATTTAGTACAGTTAGTCTAGCACAGTGTTGAGTTAGCGCATTATTGAAAACTATTAGATTTTTTCAATGCACCCCATAGTCTATGGGTAGAATTTAATGTGGTCACTGTATACAAAGTTCAGAAGTCAGTGTGCCTCGATCTTTTGCTTAGTTTGAGCTCAGATGCAGTGCATGAGCGAAAAAATAATAATTAATGCACCTGCAATATCCCTAATGCTTTTATAAAAGAACTGTATTTTTATATGTGTAGTTATTCCTACTTATGCAGTTTGCAATGGGTAATGTAAACTGATACCTCTTAGGAATAACTTATGAGATAATAAAGGTATGAGTGAGTTTATTGTCACAGGTATTCAGGATAGAATATACTTGGACAGAAATGACTCACTAATTTGAATTATAGGTAAATATGCTTGACAACTTTCTCTCAGTGAATAAGCTCAATACAGGATTCCTATATTAGTTTCAGTTTGTGAGTTCATATAGAAATAGTTCTTAGCAAGCAGTATAAATGATGTGATTGTTAGATGAATGGTTAGTAATGAGCAAAAGATTCCAATTCTTATCAGATGCCAGTAGGACTGCGAGGGAGTATTAGGCTAAACCATAGGTTAAACAGATACAAGGATATGTAAGCAGTTCATATATACAGATAATCCTTATGAAAATATCAGTCTCTGTAAACAGTCTGTTTTATCATATACAGATTTTCAATTAACAGGTACTTGCGTGAGAAGTCAATCCGGAGAGCGCTCAGACTGAGCCACTGAAGTTACGGTATTCAGACCCGGTGAGATGTGATCAGAGGAACACTGTTCAGACCCGGTGTGATGTGTTCAGTGAAGCGCTGCTGGGAGCTGTGTAGTTGCGTGGAGCGTTATCCAACTTCCGGTCCTGCAAACTGCTTGTCTGATGATGTCAGCAGATAGTGAGAGAGAGTGTTCGTTCCTAATGCAGGTTACTTGGGATGAAATAAGTGAGAGAGTGGGTCAAGTAGCTTTCTGTAGATTAGATTTGCAAGAGGTTTATTCCTATAACTTCTCCTTAGATAATAGGTTTGTTTGCTTAGGTAAGTTAGTGAGAGTTTAACTTAGGTGTAAGGTAACGATCACAGCAGTAAATCATACACCCTACATTTGCAATTATCAAGCAACCTGAGAGTGCTTGAGTCCCTCCTTAAATAGGAGTTGCCGTATTCTAATACATGAATCTTAAAGGGACAGATAATACCTTAGATGTACTAATAGAAGAGCTGGATATATGACAGATCCCCCTTTCAGGACGCCCCCCAACTACCGCCAGCAGCAGGTTTGGTAGGATGTTTAGCATGGAACTCAGAAAGTAGTTGAGGGGCATGAAGATTGGAGTGATGTACCCAAGAATCTTCTTCTGGTCCATATCCTTTCCATCGTACCAGATATTCAATTTTTCTCCAACGTATACGCGAGTCAAGGATACTTTCGATTTCGTATTCTGTGTTATCTGGCTCGGTGATGATAGAATGGGTATCATCGGGTACTCTCCCATAGTCATTTCCTAAGAAAGGTTTCAGTAATGAAATATGAAATGAGGGATGTATCTTTAGGGTTGGAGGAAGCTTGAGAGTGACAGCATTTGGGTTGATGATCTTTGTTATGGTATAAGGACCGATGAATTGATTTGCAAGTTTTTTACAGGGAACTGCGAGTCTCATATTTTTTGTGGAAAGTAGAACCCGGTCACCGACCTTGAAAGTTGGGGGTTGACATCTCTTGGTATCATAATATTTCTTTTGAATGGTTTTGGCTTCTTCGAGATGACTTTTCAATAGTGTGAAAGAGTCCCTGATTTTTCGGGTGTAATCCGAAACAGTAGGATTGATGGAAACAAGATCACGTCCAGGAAGAGATTTCGGATGGTAACCATAGGTGGCATGAAATGGCGAACTCTTTGTGGAGGTGTTTATCGAATTATTGTATGCGAATTCAGCTAGGGGTAACCATTCAATCCAATCATCTTGAAGATGTGATATATAGCATCGGAGATACTGTTCCAGAGTTTGATTGGTATGTTTCGTTAACCCATTGGATTGAGGGTGGAAAGCTGTAGAGAGTCTTGTTGAAATTCGTAGGATTCGACATAATTCCTTCCAAAATCTAGATGTGAATTGTGTCCCACGATCTGACACAATGGATGTGGGCAGGCCATGTAACTTCACTATATGAGATAGAAAAATCTTAGCTGTAGTGATAGCATTTGGTAGTGATTTTAACGGTATGAAATGTTCTAACTTGGTGAGATGATCAATAACCACTAGAATGGTGGTAAATTGGTTGGAGGGAGGTAGGTCTACAATGAAGTCCATACCTATTATGGACCATGGAACCTCAGGTATGGGTAGTGGACACATAAGACCAAATGGCTTGTGATGGTCTTTTTTGTTTCGGGCGCATACTGTACACTTGGTCACGTATTCAACTACGTCTTGATTAAGTTGTGGCCACCAAAATGTTCTTTTGAGGAGTTCCTTTGTTTTAGTAATGCCGGGGTGACCAGAGAGAGGTGAGTCGTGGTAGTGTTGTATGAGTTCTTGCCTTAAAGATGAGGGTATGTAAGTCTTACTGTTGTGAGTCAACAATCCGGTTTTTAAATCTTGTTCACAGTATGAGGGGATATCTTTGTCCAATTTCGTAGCGTTTAAGATCTCGGTGAGTAAAGATGTAGCAGAAGCAATTATTTTTTGAGGGGCAATGATATGTTTTTTCTCGGGTTCTTCAATGACAGTTTCTATGGAACGGGAGAGAGCGTCTGCTTTTACATTCTTCGAACCAGGTCGGAAGGTTATAAGGAATTCAAACCTGTCAAGGAATAAGGCCCAACGGACCTGTCTGGATGAAAGAGTTTTGTTATTCTTGAGATATTGGAGATTCTTGTGATCTGTGAAGATGAAGAATGGTTTAGAAGTGCCCTCGAGTATATGTCTCCAATGTTCTAGAGCACATTTAATGGCTAACAATTCTTTATCTCCTACGGAGTAGTTTTGTTCAGCGCTTATGAGAGTTCTGGAGAAATAGGCAACTGGATGTAGGGTAGGATCAGTCAAACTTTGTTGGGAGAGAACAGCCCCGATTCCTGTGTTTGAGGCATCAACCTCTACTGTGGATTGGTAATCAGGATGAGGGAGTTGTAGAATTGGGTTAGTTGAGAATTTTCTCTTTAACAGTTGGAAGGCTTCTTGGGAATCACTGTCCCACGTAAATTTCTTTTTGCCTGTTAACCTAGTTAAGGGTTTGACAATTGAAGAGAAGTTTTTTATGAAACGTCTATAAAAATTGGCAAACCCCAGAAATCTTTGTAAAGACTTTACGGATGTGGGTCTAGCCCAATTAAGTATGGCTGATACTTTTTCAGGGTCCATTGTTATCCCAGTGGGCGAGATAATGTATCCTAGAAATTTGATAGTCTTTACGTGGAAACAACACTTCTCCATCTTAGCGTAGAGTTGGTGTTCGCGTAGTCTTGCTAACACCCACCTTACATGTTTTATATGTTCGGCTCTATTGCGTGAGTAGATCAGTATGTCGTCTAAATAAATCACCACGCACACATCCATCAGGTCTTTAAAAATATCGTTAATAAAATACTGGAATGTGGCGGGTGCATTGGTAAGGCCGAAGGGCATGACGTTATACTGAAATAACCCATAACGGGTCCTAAAGGCTGTTTTCCATTCATCCCCACTCTTCATCCTTATAAGGTTATATGCACCTTTTAGGTCTAATTTGGTGAAGATTGTGGCTTCACTTAATCTTTCTAGAAGTTCAGGGATGAGAGGAAGGGGGTACCGGTTTTTAATGGTAATGGAATTAAGAGCCCGATAGTCAATAATGGGTCGGCGTGTACCATCTTTGTTAGTGACAAAAAAGATACCTGCAGCTGCTGAAGAGGTGCTGGGTGAGATGAAACCCTTACGTAAATTGTCATCTAAGTATTCCCTCAAAAACTGTAACTCTTTTTGGGATAGAGGGAATATTCTACCAAAAGGTATGACTGCACCAGGTTTTGTATCAATAGGGCAGTCATATGGTCTATGTGGAGGTAGATTTTCTGCTTCTTTTAGGTCGAATACATCTGAGAATTCAGCATATTCTTGGGGTAGAGCAGATATAGCTAAATTAATCTGGGTATAAGGAAAACAAGTCGACGAACAGTAAGGAGAACCAAAATGTAACTTATTAGTGGACCAATCAATCGTGGGGTTATGCTTTTGTAGCCATGGATATCCTAGGATAATCGGATGAATGGAACCTGGGATTATGTCGTATGTGATATATTCTTTGTGACCAGTATTTGTTGTAGTGAGTAGTGGTATGGTGTGGTGTGTAATGGGACCCTTTAAATAGTTTGACCCATCAATAACTTTAACGTAGACAGGTATATCTTTCATTACACACGGTATTTTATTTACAGTAACAATGTTCTGATCTATGAACATCCCGAAAGCCCCGGAATCAATCATAGCCATGCTCTGGTAGAGGTGTTGGTCCCACTGCAAAGACATAGATATGGTCAGATGTGTATTTGTTTCAGTAAGATTATTGATTAAAATGTGAGTAGTCTTACCCTTCTTTTGTCGAAGCAGTATAGGACATGCTGACACCCCATGGTCCTTGTTGGCGCAATACATACATAGGTTTGATAAGCGACATCTTGTTTTCTCTTCTTGAGTTAACGGACCTTTTAGGGTTCCGATTTCCATTGGCACAGATGATGAACTGGGTCTGTCATAATGGACAGGGTAATGTTTCTTGGAGTAGGTTTCAGGGTGTTGTCTTTCCAATTTTCGTTCTCTGTATCACCGATCCATGGAGATACAAATTTTTATCATAGCTTCTAAAGTTTCAGGTAACTCTATACGAGACGGTTCATCTTTGAGGTGTTCGGACAACCCCAGCCTAAATTGATTTTTTAAGCTGACAACATTCCATTGAGAGTCTGTAGCCCAGAGTTGGAATTCGGCTATATAATCTTCTACCGCACGTTTTCCTTGTTTTAGTGATCTCAGATTCTGTTCAGCGGTACTTTGCTTGTTAGTATCTTCATATAGGGTTGACATGGCGGCGAAGAAGTTTTCTAATGAATCCAGTATAGGATCTCCAGACTCAAAGAATCTGTCAGCCCAAGCTCTGGGTTCCCCACTTAGGTATGAGATAGTCGTGCATACCTTAATTCTTTCTGTACTATACATTTTGGGTTTCATAGTAAATAACAACATACATGAATTCTTAAATTCACGGTATTTTGAGCGAACCCCTGAGAATGGGTGTGGAGGATTGATTTGTGGCTCTGGATGGTCAATAGGTTTCTGAGTGAAGTAATCGTTCATTAAACGTTTGAGGGTATTATTCTCAGTCTTTAATTAGTTTAAACCTTGCGCGAGCAATTCAACTTTTTGATTGAGTGTACCAATTTCATTGGTCATTTGTGCAGGATCCATTTTTTATAGGCTTGATAATACTGCAATATCCCTAATGCTTTTATAAAAGAACTGTATTTTTATATGTGTAGTTATTCCTACTTATGCAGTTTGCAAAGGGTAATGTAAACTGATACCTCTTAGGAATAACTTATGAGATAATAAAGGTATGAGTGAGTTTATTGTCACAGGTATTCAGGATAGAATATACTTGGACAGAAATGACTCACTAATTTGAATTATAAGTAAATATGCTTGACAGCTTTCTCTCAGTGAATAAGCTCAATACAGGATTCCTATATTAGTTTCAGTTTTTGAGTTCATATAGAAATAGTTCTTAGCAAGCAGTATGAATGATGTGATTGTTAGATGAATGGTTAGTAATGAGCAAAAGATTCCAATTCTTATCAGATGCCAGTAGGAATGCGAGGGAGTATTAGGCTAAACCATAGGTTAAACAGATACAAGGATATGTAAGCAGTTCATATATACAGATAATCCTTATGAAAATATCAGTCTCTGTAAACAGTCTGTTTTATCATATACAGATTTTCAATTAACAGGTACTTGCGTGAGAAGTCAATCCGGAGAGCACTCAGACTGAGCCACTGAAGCTACGGTATTCAGACCCGGTGAGATGTGATCAGAGGAACGCTGTTCAGACCCGGTGAGATGTGTTCAGTGAAGCGCTGCTGGGAGCTGTGTAGTTGCATGGAGCGTTATCCAACTTCCGGTCCTGCAAACTGCTTGTCTGATGATGTCAGCAGATAGTGAGAGAGAGTGTTGGTTCCTAATGCAGGTTACTTGGGATGAAATAAGTGAGAGAGTGGGTCAAGTAGCTTTCTGTAGTTGAGATTTGCAAGAGGTTTATTCCTATAACTTCTCCTTAGATAATAGGTTTGTTTGCTTAGGTAAGTTAGTGAGAGTTTAACTTAGGTGTAAGGTAACGATCAAAGCAGTAAATCATACACCCTACATTTGCAATTATCAAGCAACCTGAGAGTGCTTGAGTCCCTCCTTAAATAGGAGTTGCCGTATTCTAATACATGAATCTTAAAGGGACAGATAATACCTTAGATGTACTAATAGAAGAGCTGGATATATGACAGCACCACAGGGATTGAACATTGGTGTAATGGGAGCTAAACATCTCACCCCACATATCAAAATATACCTCTTTCCCTTGAGTGTCCATAATTTTTCTCCTATGAAGGACAATAGGCATTGTTATATATGCACTTCTCATGAGTACTTATACTCTGCAATGGGGAACAAAAGTTACTAAGACTTATGTGGTAAAGTGGTTAATGAAATGCAATATCAATAAGTAACTTGTAAAACTATAGGACACTTTTTATTTGGGTGCTAACTTTGGGATCCATGTTAGCAGCTGTAAAGCGCTATTGGATTCTGTTTTTCACACAGTTCACATACTTTCTCTTTTCATTTACTAACTACAAAAAAAAATAATAATAATAGGAAGGTGCTAAGCATAATCCTCCTTGTCATTTTAATTTTAAATCCAGCCTCCCACATTGGCTCCCACCCACCAACGATCACGGCCATCGATGTCCGATGCAGAGAGGGCCACAGCGTAGCTCTCTCTGCATCGGATGGCTAAGAAGTGTTATTGCAGGATGCCTCGGTATTGCAATAACATGAAAATAGCTGGAAGAGATTAGAATCGCTTCCACCACTTTCAAAGATTAACGACGTATGGGGTACGTCATCGGTCGTTTACTGTATTTTTTTTGCAGGACATACCCCAAACGTTGTTGGTCATTAAGGGGTTAAT
This sequence comes from Bombina bombina, assembly GCF_027579735.1. Taxonomy (NCBI): domain Eukaryota; kingdom Metazoa; phylum Chordata; class Amphibia; order Anura; family Bombinatoridae; genus Bombina; species Bombina bombina. The sequence goes on along the minus strand of NC_069501.1, from coordinate 140,988,222 downwards.
ATGTTTTTACATCTTTTCATCTACTTAATGGCAAAGGGCTCTTATGCATTTATATACAGTATATATCTATATGTGTGTACATATATATTTATGTGTTTATATGTGTACATATCTGTCAATACATATATACACACATATAAATACCTTAATATATATGTAAACATACATAAACATATATATATATATATATATATATATATATATATATGTATATAACATACAAATACATGTTTAGCAATGCATGTGTATGTATCTCTATGTTAAAGTTTTTTAGCGGATTTTGTTTTCTAATACACAAGATCTCATATCTTTGAGCCCATATGACTTTTTTGTGCAATTGTTTTAATTGTTTTTATTATACCGTGTTAATATGAATGTAACTGTACTTTGTAAACAATTTTTGAAGTGTTTGTGCAATTTATTTGTTTCGAAAAACAGTTAACCACAGCTCTGAGATAAAGATCTAGCCCTTATATAGTTATGAACAAAGAATTATCCCTTTAATATAATACTTCAGTATTTAATATATTAAGGTTAGATTACAAGTGGTGAGATAAAATTAGTGGGGGTCGCAATAAGCAATATCGCAACCGTGGTAACATATGCCCATATTACAAGTAGAAAGTAAATGCATGCGCTTGAGCTAAAACAAAATTTGTGCTCAGTGGATTAGAGTGAATTAGCATAACGTTTAAGGGTTAAAAAAAAAATTCACCAAACACAACATAAGTAAATTATACAGAAGTATAATATAAATACTTTATGATTAAATAATTTCATATAAGTGTTATTTTATATATATATATATATATAAATATGTGTACGTGTGTGTGTGTATATATATATATATATATATATATATATATATATATATATATATATATGTGTGTATATGCATTTGCATGTATGTGTTTACAAAATACAAATACATATATCTATATACATACATATACACGTATGTATATATATATATATATATATATATATATATACAGAGAGAGAGAGAGAGACAAACACTTTGGATCCCTTTCCACTCAAATACATTTAAACATGAAGTATCATTTTTAATAAATTTATTTATTTTTAATATGTTTTACTGTATTTCTAATGTAAATATTTTACATTCCAATGTTCTTCACTTATAAGCTTAGAATATGTTCTATTCATATATATCCTTAGCCTCAATCTCACATTTTGTAACAATGTCTCTAGGGTAACCCTAGCCAAGAATTTTCCAGCCATTTGTTTTAATCTCACATCTTGCAACTTTGTGTCCTTTACATTTTGTAATGTCCTTATTAACTGGCTTTTAGGAATATAATTAAAAAAAGCCTTTTTTTATAGACAGTTGTGTCAAAAAAAGTTAAACCTTGTTAGTGAACAAACAAGAGTAAATTTGAGACAATTGGTCGAACTATTACGTTTTTCTACAAATGTTTGAAGAGACTCCAATGTGCCCCTCCACGCGCCAAAAATATTGTCGATATAGTGAAACGAAATTTTAAAGTTCTCTTTATATTTAGAGTTAATGTAAACAAACTTCTTTTCAAACTGTGTGACAAAAATGTTAGCGTATGAAGGGGCCATATTGGAGCCTATAGCCGTACCTTTTTTTTGAAGGTAGTATGTGTCCTGAAATAAAAATAATTTAAATACAGAACAAGTCTTAATAAGTTTTCAATCAATTCAAATTGTGCTTTAGTAAAGGAAATTGATTCTTTAGCGAGATCAATTACAGATTGTATGCCTGCTTCATGTGGTATCAATGTGTAGAGGCTTACTGTATCTAAACTAAACAAAATGTCTGTGTCTTCACAGGAGATGCACACATTTTATTAAGGAAATCCCCTGTATCTTTTAAAAAGGACTGCTGTTTTGAATAATAATAATATTTGTGGCATCTCCTGTGAATATTGACAATATTCTTGGCGTATGGAGGGGCACATTGGAGCCACTTCAAATATTTGTGGAAGAACTTAATAGGTGGAACAATTGTCTCAAATTTATTCTAGATTGTTCACTAACAAGGGTTAACTTTTTGGACACAAATGTCTACAAAGGCTTTTTAATTCTATTCCTAAAAGCCAGTTCATAAGGACATTATGTAATGTAAAGGACACAAAGTTGCAAGATGTGAGATTAAAACTAATGGCTAGAAAATTCTTGGCTAGGGGATCATTTGTTACAAAATGTGAGATTGAGGCAAAGGATTATTAGGGTAATGTCACTATGAACAAGGTGCAACTGAATATAGTGAACACAGTGATATAATTACATCTATTCTTAAAAAAAACATTGGTACATTTTAAATAAATCTTATCCAAATGTGCAGGAATTTAAGAGACCTCCTATTCAAGTTTTTAGGAGAGTAAAACATTTGAAAGATAGACTGGTCAGAGCCGATGTTGGTAGTAATATGTCAAACAAAGTTGATTATTTAACTACATCAAACAAAGGGTCATATCTCTGTTTAAATTGTCCTCAATGCAATTCGATGATTAAAGGGAAACACATAGTTTAGATAAATGACAACAAGAAAATGGAAATCAATAGGTTTTATACCTGTGACACTGAACATGTTGTTTATTTATTAAAATGCCCATGTGGGTGGGGCTATATAGGAGAAACAACTTGCCCCCTGAAGGACAGGATCAATGCTCATAAGTCAAGCATTAGAGGCAAAGATATGACACAGCCAGTATCAGCTCATTTTGCCATGGCTAGACATACAGTTAGCCAACTCCGTTTTAAGATTATAGATCACATCCTCAAATTTAGGAGAGGAGGGGATAGGGAGTTAATGCTAAAAAAGAGAGAAGTTTGGTGGATTCAGAAATTAGGGACTCTACACCCAGTAGGTTTAAATAAAGATTATGATTTATATTTATTTCTTTAATGCTTTTCTAAAAATCTTTTTTAGATTGTTTTTAATTATTTTTTTAAATGTATACAATGAAGTAATATGTAGCAATTGTTGTAAATATAATCTAACAGGTATGACAAATATGTGTATAAATGTATGTTAACCACTAGATGGAGCCTCCGTACAAGCATAGATATAGTTTGGCAATGTATTAGTTAACTAATTAAGTAGTAACCTGTGTACTGCAACATGAGTAAGGGCTATGTAGGCCCGAAATGTTGCTGTGTTTTATCCTCCTCACCTCAATAAAGGATTCATTTTGATTAAACAGTGCTGAGACTACTTCTATGTTCTTGAATTAGATAAAGATTGGGGTTAGCAGGACCCTGGAAGTCTACGTGCACTTGAATAAGTAATACTTTGTGGCAATACAGTGCTGTCCCTCATCTTGTGTATAAATAAATATATATATACATATATATACACACACACACAAATATATGTACATTGTGGAACCCTTTCCACTCAAATATATTTAAAACAAGAAAAATACTTTTAAATTACCTTTTTTAATATGTTTTACTGTATTTTTAATGTAAATATTTTACATTCCAATGGTCTTCACTTAGAATATACTGTATATATATGTATATATATATATATATATTTATATATATATATATATATATATATATATATATATATATATATAGATGTATTTAATATTAAAAAGAACATGTTCTTCTATGTGAAGAACATAGGAATGTAAATTACTCATAACTCACTTTTGGCAAGATTACAAGTCAAGCGGCAAATCATTTGCGAAAACACTGCCTGCATTAGGACTTTTTCACATTTGTGGTTGCATATCTATTACATGCGTTAAGCCGCGTAATCTAAACAGTCAAATCGCGTTCACGTATTCCCCATAAAAGTCAATGGAGAATACAAATAGAAAAAAAACACACAAAAACCCTAATATGTTGCACAAAGCCCATGACGTATTCTCCTTGAAAAGTGTACATGGAAAAGCAAATATTTAATATTGAAAAAATGTTTTAGTAATATGTTCTATTTATTTCTAAATAAACATTTCTCTATAAATGTGATGATTTTTGGACTGATATATCTATTTATAGCGAGATATGTATATGAATATATATATATATATATATATATATATATATATATAAATATATATATATATATATATAGAGAGAGAGAGGTCTCGAGATCTAAATGTGAATATAGCTTTGAAAATCCCTCTGAGATATTGTTTAATGTGCAAAAGATTGTAATGTAAAATATTTTCATTATCTCCATAGTTAAACATATCTCTTTACATATAAATCCATGTTTCTCTATGTATGTGTATGTATGTCAATGTAAAATCCCTGCTTCAGCTTTTTTTTTCTAACACCCGAGATCTCGTTTCTTCGAGCCTTCATAAATTTTGTCTGCAATATTTGTTTTAATATTTTTATTATACAGTGTTAATATAAGTGTATAAGACAGCTCATTTGAATTTATGAATGTAATAAATTCAAAAATTCTCTCTATATCCCCATCCCAAATGCATAGCACATCATCAATATAGCGATGTCAAATTCTAATGAGCTGTCTTTGAAATTCACCCCTAATATAAAGAAAACGGAAATAGTTTTTTTGGATCTTGATATTAAAAGTATTGATTGAAATATCAGCACTAAGACTCATTTTAAAAAATGTTATACAAATACATACATTGACAAGGAAAGTTGTCATCACCCCAGTTAGCTGAAAGCAATGCCTAAAAGCCAATTCAATAGAGTACGAGTAGTAGAGAGATTTGGAGGAAGCAGATAGAATAAAAATTCAAAACACATATAGGGAAGAACTGCTTGTTAATAAAATTAAGAAAGAAATTAATATGGAAAACATGTTTCCAAATTTTATAACTACTTATAATAATAATTTCCAAAAAATCAACAAAATAATCAACAGACACTGGCACATCCTTGAAAAAGACGAGGTTCCTAAAAATATAATCCCCAATAGACCGAAAATTTTCTATAGGAAGACAAATTCTTTTAAAAACATTTTAGCACCATCTCTGATTAGGGGTATGTAACCTAAACAACCTTACACCATGAATAATCTTGTAGGTTTCCTCTCATGTGGTAAATGCAAGGCCTGCAATTTCAAAAAATATTAAATAAAGTATTTTGTATCCATAGTCACAGGAAAGCAGTACAACATCAAAAAGTGTATTAGCTGTAAGACTACCAACGTGATTTATCTGTTGACCTATGACTGTGGGATACAGTACTTAGGTCAAACATCAAGGTTTCTAAAGACTAGGGTCTTGGAACATTTTTATAATATTGATAAAAAGAAAACTGACCATGGAGTACCAATTCACTGCAATCAGTGTAACAAATTTAAACCTAACATCAATTGGGTTGGGATTGTTAAGGTTAAACAGTCATGGAGAGGAGGTAGCATAGAATCACTGTTGCTAAAGAGGGAAATGTGGTGGATATTTAGCCTAAAGACTTATGGAGAATGGGGATTGAACAAAGACACAAAAGTTGCAGCCTTTCTTTGAAAAACTCTTTAAACTTTTGAAATTGATAGACTAGCCCTTTAATGATTTTTGGTTCCATATACCAATACCTTAAATAATATACAATGTTAAAATTAGATATTCATATCTACTGTAGATTTTGAATATGTTTTACCATTAATACTAAGATTTACCATTCTGTCTATTTGGCCCTTTAAATCTAATATCCATCATAATAGTATTTGGCCCTTTAAGCAGGTTAGTCGATTTGTTATTTATTTGACTGTTTATAAATCATAGTGCTGGGGCGTTTCTTTACCCCATAGGATTAAGCATTATTTTATACCAAATTTCTCTGCCTAGTTTTAATATCATGACTCTATGTGGAGATTATTTATTTTATAGTGAAATGTATTTTTAAGACTATGTACGATGCCTTTAATATTCTCACATGTATTTGTTGATTATTAGACATTAAAAAGATAAAATTCATAAGCTGTTTAACAAGTCCTAACTTGCATTTTTCTTTTGTCTTCCATCTCTAACAATAGTGAATTATTTATAATTAATTTCTGATTACATATAAAATAGGTAGTGATGTCGCGAATAGTTCGCCGGTGAATAGTTCCCGGTGAACATAGCTTGTTTGCGTTCGCCGCGGCGGGCGAACATATGCAATGTTCGGTCCACCCCCTATTCGTCATCATTGAGTAAAACTTTGACCCTGTACCTCACAGTCAGCAGACACATTCCAGCCAATCAGCAACAGACCCTCCCTCCTAGACCCTCCCACCTCCTGGACAGCATCCATTTTAGATTCATTCGGAAGCTGCATTCTTAGTGAGAGGAGGGACAGTGTAGCTGCTGCTGATTTAATAGGGAAATCGATAGCTAGGCTAGTGTATTCAGTGTCCACTACAGTCCTGAAGGACTCATCTGATCTCTGCTGTAAGGACAGTACCCCAAAAAGCCCTTTTTAGGGCTAGAACATCAGTCTGTTTTTTTTTTTTTCCTGGGTAATCTAATTGCAGTTGCCTGCCTGCCAGCGTGTGTGTCAGGTTCACAGCGTATACTGTGCCCACTTGCCCAGTGCCACCACTCATATCTGGTGTAACAGTAGTGTACATTTAAAAAAAACAACACTCTTTTGACTGTGAAATAATAGCAGTCAGTTTCCTTCACATGTGTGCCTTTCAGGGCCTGCCAGGGCACAGTGTCACACCAGTGCAACTCATATCTGGTGTAACAGTAGTGTACATTTAAAAAAAACATTTTTTTGACTGTGAAATAATAGCAGTCAGTTTCCTTCACACGTGTGCGTTTCAGGGCCTGCCAGGGCACAGTGTCACACCAGTGCAACTCATATCTGGTGTAACAGTAGTGTACATTAACCCCTTAATGACCACAGCACTTTTCCATTTTCTGTCCGTTTGGGACCAGGGCTATTTTTACATTTCTGCTGTGTTTGTGTTTAGCTGTAATTTTCCTCTTACTAGTTTACTGTACCCACACATATTATATACCATTTTTCTCGCCATTAAATGGACTTTCTAAAGATATCATTATTTTCATCATGTCCTATAATTTACTATAAAAAAATTATAAAATATGAGGAAAAATTGAAAAAAACACACTTTTTCTAAATTTGACCCCCAAAATCTGTTACTCATCTACAACTGCCAAAAAAAATCATGCTAAATAGTTTCTAAATTTTGTCCTGAGTTTAGAAATACCCAATGTTTACATGTTCTTTGCTTTTTTTGCAAGTTATAGGGCCATAAATACAAGTAGCACTTTGCTATTTCCAAACCATTTTTTTTTTTCAAAATTAGCGCTAGTTACATTGGAACACTGATATCTGTCAGGAATCCCTGAATAGCCATTTACATGTATATATTTTTTTTTAGAAGACATCCCAAAGAATTGATCTAGGCCAATTTTGGTATATTTCATGCCACCATTTCACCACCAAATGCGATCAAATAAAAAAAATTGTTCACTTTTTCACAAATTTTTTCACAAACTTTAGGTTTCTCACTGAAATAATTTACTAACATTTTGTGCAATTATGGCACAAATGGTTGTAAATGCTTCTCTGGGATCCCCTTTTTTCAGAAATAGCAGACATATATGGCTTTGGCATTGCTTTTTGGTAATTAGAAGGCCGCTAAATGCCGCTGCGCACCACACGTGTATTATGCTCAGTAGTGCAGGGGTTAATTAAGGAGCTTGTAGGGAGCTTGTAGGTTAAATTTTAGCATTAGTGTAGTGTAGTAGACAACCCCAAGTATTGATCTAGGCCCATTTTGGTATATTTCATGCCACCATTTCACCGCCAAATGCGATCAAATTAAAAAAAAATAGTCAACTTTTTTCACAAACTTTAGGTTTCTCACTGAAATTAGTTACAAACAGCTTGTGCAATTATGGCACAAATGGTTGTAAATGCTTCTCTGGGATCCCCTTTGTTCAGAAATAGCAGACATATATGGCTTTGGCGTTGCTTTTTGGTAGTTAGAAGGCCACTAAATGCAACTGCGAACAACACATGAATTATGCCCAGCAGTGAAGGGGTTAATTAGGTAGCTTGTAGGGAGCTTGCAGGGTTAATTTTAGCTTTAGTGTAGAGATCAGCTTCCCACCTGACACATCAGACCCCCTGATCCCTCCCAAAGAGCTCTCTTCCCTCCCCCACCCCACAATTGTCCCCGCCATCTTAAGTACTAACAGAAAGTCTGCCAGTACTAAAATAAAAGGTATTTTTTTTTTTAATATATTTTTTTAGCATATTTACATATGCTGTTGTGTAGGATCCCCCCCCCCCCCTTAGCCCCCAACCTCCATGATCCCCCCAAAAACAGCTTCCTAACCCTCCCCTTCTGCCTTATTGGGGGCCATATTGGGTACTGGAAGCTGTCTGCCAGTACCCAGTTTGCAAATAAAATGGTTTTTTTTTATTTTTACTTCATTTTTCTGTAGTGTAGCTTCCCCCCCAAGACCAATCCCCCAACCGCTCCCAGATCACTTAGATTTCCAAGTACTAAATATTTTGCACCCCTTTCTCCCACTTATAAAAACATTTTTTTCTGTAGTGTAGCGGTTCCCACCCGCTCCCTCCCCATGCATGCGCCCGCCCGCCTCCTCCTGTGCACGTGCGCCCCCGCCCCCCTCTCTGACAAGGACCGCATTGATGGCCGCCCACCCGCCTCCCACTTCAGCTCCCACCCACCAACGAATGCGGCCATCGATGCCCGGTGCAGAGAGGGCCACAAAGTGGCTCTCTCTGCACCGGAGGGGTAAAATGTATTATTGCAGGATGCCTCAATATCGAGGCATCCTGCAATAACCGGAAAGCAGCTGGAAGCGATCAGGATCGCTTCCAGCTGCTTTCCAAACCAAGGACATACGCCATACGTCCTCAGACGTTAACTGTATTTTTTCTGAGGACATATGGCATACGTCCTCGGTCATTAAAGGGTTAAAAAAAACTGGAAATTTGACTGTGAAATAACAGCAGTCAGTTTCCTTCACATGTGTGCGTTTCAGGGCCTGCCAGGGCACAGTGTCACACCAGTGCATCTCATATCTGGTGTAACAGTAGTGTACATTAAAAAAAAAAAATAGAAATTTGACTGTGAAATAATAGCAGTCAGTTTCCTTAACACGTGTGCGTTTCAGGGCCTGCCAGGGCACAGTGTCACACCAGTGCAACTCATATCTGGTGTAACAGTAGTGTACATTTAAAAAAAAAATTTTTTTTGACTGTAATAGATTGAATAGCAGTTAGTTGTCTGCAAGCGTGTGTGTCAGGCCTACAGCGTCTACTCTGCCAACTTCTGCCAATGCACAGTGCCACTTTTATCTGTTGTCACAGTAGCTTGCACGCATAGTACCACTAATCGAAAAAAAAATTACAGTCAGAGGAAGGCCACCCCGCAGGGGCCGTCATGGTGCTGTGATTCCCTTTGGCCCTAGAATAATGCAGTGCAGTGCGTTAAACGGGGAGTTTGATCTGTCACTGAAGCGGGCGTAACCCTTACACTACCTGATCGATACATCATACCTGATGTTTTAAAGCACGTTATTCCAAACAATTTAGTAATGTTAGGTGATTTATGCCCTTTATGGATTAAAACCAGACTCTGCATCAACTATGTAATTTTCCATGGGAGTTTTGCCATGGATCCCCCTCCGGCATGCCACAGACCAGGTGTTAGTCCCCTTGAAACAACTTTTCCATCACTATTGTGGCCAGAAAGAGTCCCTGTGGGTTTTAAAATTTGCCTGCCTATTGAAGTCTATGGTGATTCGCCCGGTTCGCCCGTTTGCGAACATTTGCGGAAATTCGCGTTCGCCGTTTGCGAACGGAAAAATTTTATGTTTGCGACATCACTAAAAATAGGATTTTTAACTGTCAAATTAACTCTACATTCAGTAAACCCCCGAGAAAGACCGGTCCATGGTAAAGGAATGTGTTTGGGCCAAATTCTGAGTGACGTGACGGTCATATGATCATAAGAGAGAGCGAACCTACTTGAGAATGTTTCGCACTAGACTACCCGTTTGAGAACTTAAAGGACATAAAACCCATTTTTTTCTCTCTCAAGATTCAGATAGAACATAGAATTTTAAACAACTTTCCAATTTAATTATGTTATCAAATTTTCTTTGTTTTCTTGTTATCATTTGTTGAAAAGCAAAAAAATTACTTTATGAGTGTGCACGTGTCTGCAGCTCTATATGGCAGCAGTTTTGCAACAATGTTATACATTAGCAAGAGCACTAGATGGCAGCACTATTTCCTGTCATGTAGAGCTTCAGGCATTTGCATGCTACCTACCTAGGTATCCCTTCAACAAAGAATAACATGAGAAATAAAGCAAATTTGAGAATAGAAGTAAATTGTAAACTTTTTAAAAATTGTATTCTCTATCTGAATAATGAAAGACATTTTTTGGGTTTAATGTCCCTTTAACCACTGGGACTTCTACCATTGGATGGAAGATGGCCATGTGATCTTGTGAGATCCTTATGGATCGGTCGCTACTTTCTACACTATATTGTCTATATTTAGTTTACTGAATATTCACTTATATAGTTGTGGATTGTTGTTTTCTGTATGGGCAAAAATGCACATTCGGATTAATACCGGTTATATCGTCACTAGTACATATTTTGAAGGATCAGTAGTTTACTCAAATATAATTTTCCTTTGACAGTAATGTCTTTTTGATACGAAAGTAATTTCAAAATTTATTGTAATGAATGAAACATCATAAAATACTAAAACCTTTTTATAATTGCAATGTAATATATATATAGAATGGACGCTTCTTTTGTTATGAGATGTCAGTAAACAAATGTATTCATCTCCCTTGGCATACTTGATTACACTTTAATCTATCATTTGACACATCCTAACAAAAACGGATAGTAATAGGTTTCAGCCCTGATGTAAGCCAGACTCAGCACACCTGTGAATGGGTGTGGTCTGTGAAAGGTAGGTGGGCTGATGGATATAAATAGTGTGTATAACAGTGCTAGGGGCTACTACAACTTGTTTTGACCTGTATTGGTTTTAATGCTCTTGATAAAGGCTTGTTTGCCGAAATGCGTTGAGCTATATTTTAATAAACTTTGAAGCTGCATCTGAAGGTACCATTGTGATGGTTTTAATAAAAAGCTGATTTAAACTGAAATCTTGTGAGTATAACCTGATTGTGCATCTACCATACTGCTTGAAACATGCTACACCAGTGTGAGTTTTTAATTTTCGAGGTGAAAAAAGACAGGTTTCCCAGAGGTGAAGAGCAGCGTGTATTCCCTGGGGTGACACAGCACTGCCATTTTTTATATTTCTTAGTTTTTTGAGCGCCGAAAGGAGTATTATGTAAAAGGCGAATGTACAATTTTTTATAACAATAGCTGCGCAATGGAAATTGATTGCCGAAAAGACCACATAGCACACGGAAAACTCATAATGCGGTACTTGCAATCTTGCCCCTTGGATTTAGCGCTATAGGTCTAATGCTCAATCTGTATTCCCATACTTGATGGAATAAAGGGATTTTGTTTATGGGAATTTCCTCTCTTTATTTGCTGTATACTTTGGATTTGAGCTTGGCCGTAGCTCTTAAGGATTCCCTGCTTACAGGTGTATCTGACTTTTCTTTGATAGGTCTAATGCTTGTAAGGTTAGTGTGTGAGCAATAAGTGTTAGTTTCTATTTATTTAGTGTGCTCCATTTATAGGGAAAAGATGTTATCATGGTTGCGATACCATTTATTGCGGGTGCAATATAGCACACATTCTGTTTCACTCACGCACACACTTTTTACTTTCATTATGTAATACATGCCACTTGTAATCTAGCCATAAATGTTTAGATTTATAGCTTACGTTTATAAGTAAAAATGACAACATAATTATTTGTATGATTTTATTTTTCATGTTTTACATGTGTTTCTCATGTAAAAATAAATAAAAAGTAACCTTAGTAGGCTCTCTGAACTATGCACAATAAAATAAACACAGTTAAAATAACTAATCTCAGTTCAGTTAGGGATCTATTCTGTCTTATTGAAAAATTGCTTGAACATACAACATATACTGTATATCAGGATGTCATCGCCTTTTCAATGCTTTTGCAATCAATCTTCTTAATCAATCTTCTTAATTCAGAGTCCTTCTGTAATCCAGGCAATTCTGCCTTGCAGAGGACCACAGACTGAATTTAAACCCAGTGCCAGGGCACCTCTGTAGGATTAAAGGGAAATTAAATTATTATTTAATAAACAATCAAAATGGACCAGTTCAGATACCAAAATATATTCAAAATAAAAATCAGGAAATTGGTGTAAACAGTAGACATTGTTAAAGGATCAGTAAATACAGTAGATTTGCATAACCAACAAATGCATGATAAAAAGACAATGGCCTCTATTTATCTAGCTGTCAACCGCAAATATGCTGGAATTCCGCAGCGTATTTGTGGCGAGCCTAATTCGCCATAGTTATCAAACCCTACAGACTGGCAAAAGTAGAATTTAGTGACGTAACATACGATCCGCCGGACTCAGTCCGACACAGATCGATGCTTACGTCACTACAGATGTTCCGAACGCAAGTTCGGCACTATCTGACTACTTTTGCTAGTTATCAAAAAACTAGCAGGTACGCCCGGCACTATTCCGGCCCAGCGTACCTGGTTTTCAATCCGCCGCCCTGGAGGCGGCGGATGCCATAGGAATCAATGGGAGTCTGACAGCAGGTAAAGCTCATGTTTGCTGTTGCCCGATATCCCATTGATTCCTATTGGAACATCTACACCTAACACCCTAACATGTACCCCGAGTCTAAACACCCCTAATCTGCCCCCCCTACACCGGCGCCACCAACATTATGCTTATTAACCCCTAAACCGCCGTTCCTCGGAGCCCGCCGCCACCTACATTAAATTTATTAACCCCTAATCTGACCCCCCTACACAGCCGCCACCTACATTAAATTTATTAACCCCTAATCTGACCCCCCTACACCGCAGCCACCTACATTAAATGTATTAACCCCTAATCTGACCATACCTACACCGCCGCCACCTACATTAAATTTATTAACCCCTAATCTGACCCACGTACACCGCTGCCACCTACATTAAATTTATTAATTTTAAAGCTAAGTCTAACCCTAACTCCCCCTAACTTAAATGTAATTTAAATAAATCTAAATAAATATTCCTATCATTAAATAAATTATTCCTATTTAAAACTAAACACTTACCTATAAAATAAACCCTAAGCTAGCTACAATATAACTAATAGTTACATTGTAGCTATCTTATGTTTTTTTATATTTTACAGGCAAGTTTGTATTTATTTTAACTAGGTAGAATAGTTACTAAATAGTTATTAACTATTTAATAACTACCTAGCTAAAATAAAGACAAATTTACCTGTAAAATAAAACCTAACCTAAGTTACAATTACACCTAACACTACACTATAATTAAATTGATTCCCTAAATTAAAATAAATTAATTACAATTAAATAAAATTAACTAAAGTACAAAAAACAAACACTAAATTACAGAAAATAATAAAATAATTACAAGAATGTTAAACTAATTACACCTAATCTAATCCCCCTAATAAAATAAAAAAGCCCCCGAAAATAATAAAAATCCCTACCCTATACTAAATTACAAATAGCCCTTAAAAGGGCCTTTTGTGGGGCATTGACCAAAGTAATCAGCTCTTTTACCTGGAAAAAAAAGACAATAACCCCCCAACATTACAACCCAACCCCTACACACCCAGCCCTACTCTAAAACCCACCCAATTCCCCCTTAATAAAACCTAACACTAACTACCTGAAGATCCCCCTACCTGGAGACGTCTTCACCCAACCGGGCAGAAGTGGTCCTCCAGACGGTCCGAAGTCTTCATCCTATCCAGGCAGAAGAGGACCTCCAGATGGGCAGAAGTCTTCATCCAGGCGGCATCTTCTATCTTCATCCATCCGTTGCGGAGCGGGTCCATCTTCAAGACATCCGAGGCGGAGCATCCTTCCAGGGCGACGACTACCCGACGAATGAATATTCCTTTAAATGACGTCATCCAAGATGGCGTCCCTTGAATTCCGATTGACTGATAGAATTCTATCAGCCAATCGGAATTAAGGTAGGAAAAATCCTTTTGGCTGATGCAATCAGCCAATAGGATCGAGCTTGCATTCTATTGGCTGTTCCAGTCAGCCAATAGATTGTGAGCTTAATCCAATTGGCTGATTGGATCAGCCAATAGGATTGAACTTCAATCCTATTGGCTGATTGCATCAGCCAATGGGATTTTTCCTACCTTAATTCCAATTGGCTGATAGAATTCAAGGGGTTAATATATATAATGTAGGTGGCGGTGGGCTCCGGGAGCGGCGGTTTAGGGGTTAAACATTTTATTTAATTGCGGCGGGGTCCGGGAGCGGCGGTTTAGGGGTTAATACATATAATGTAGTTGGCGGTGGGCTCCGGGAGTGGCGGTGTCCCTTTAAGATGTGAATTTTTTTGGGGGGGAATTGATGAGACATTAATCATAACATTTTAATAAATAAATTTATGATAACTAATTTCAGCTAAAAAAATATTTTTTTATATATATTGTTTATGTAATTTTGATACATTTGTATGATGTATATTTATACATTTATAATGATCCTCCGAGTATGTCAAAAAATGTTTTTTTCAAGAGAGATATAAAAATATTACTGATAAGTAAAACTGAAATAATTATAACAATGTATAATTTGGCAAGTAAACTTAATTAAGAGAAACTTTTAAATTTCATTTAACCGAAATGTTTGATGGGTCTGCTGTGAAAACATATTTCCCTTTAACCCCTTAATGACCACAGCACTTTTCCATTTTCTGTCCGTTTGGGACCAAGGCTATTTTTACATTTTTGCGGTGTTTGTGTTTAGCTGTAATTTTCTTCGTACTCATTTACTGTACCCACACATATTATATACCGTTTTTCTCGCCACTAAATGGACTTTCTAAAGATACCATTATTTTCATCATATCTTATAATTTACTATAAAAAAAATATAAAATATGAGGAAAAATTGAAAAAAACACACTTTTTCTAACTTTGACCCCCAAAATCTGTTACATATCTACAACCACCAAAAAATACCCATGCTAAATAGTTTCAAAATTTTGTCCTGAGTTTAGAAATACCCAATGTTTACATGTTCTTTGCTTTTTTTGCAAGTTATAGGGCCATAAATACAAGTAGCACTTTGCTATTTCCAAACCACTTTTTTCCAAAATTAGCGCTAGTTACATTAGAACACTAATATCTTTCAGGAATCCCTGAATATCCCTTGACATGTATATATTTTTTTTTAGTAGACATCCCAAAGTATTGATCTAGGACAATTTTGGTATATTTCATACCACCATTTCACCGCCAAATGCGATCAAATACAAAAAATCGTTCACTTTTTCACAATTTTTTTCACAAACTTTTGGTTTCTCACTGAAATTATTTACAAACAACTTGTGCAATTATGGCATAAATGGTTGTAAATTCTTCTCTGGGATCCCTTTTGTTCAGAAATAGCAGACATATATGGCTTTGGCGTTGCTTTTTGGTAATTAGAAGGCCGCTAAATGCCACTGCGCACCACAAGTGTATTATGCCCAGCAGTGAAGGGGTTAATTAGGGAGCTTTTAGGGAGCTTGTAGGGTTAATTTTAGCTTTAGTGTAGTATAGTAGACAACCCCAAGTATTGATCTAGGCACATTTTGGTATATTTAATGCCACCATTTCACCGCCAAATGCGATCAAATTGAAAAAAAAGTTACATTTTTCACAATTTTAGGTTTCTCACTGAAATAATTTACAAACAGCTTGTGCAATTATGGCACAAATGGTTGTAAATACTTGTCTGGGATCCCCTTTGTTCAGAAATAGCAGACATATATGACTTTGGCGTTGCTTTCTGGTAATTAGAAGGCCGCTAAATCCTGCTGCGCCTCACACGTGTATTATGGCTAGCAGTGAAGGGGTTAATTAGGGAGCTTGCAGGGTTAATTTTAGCTTTAGTGTAGAGATCAGCCTCCCACCTGACACATCCCACCCCCTGATCCCTCCCAAACAGTTCCCTTCCCTCCCCCACCCCACAATTGTCCCCGCCATCTTAAGTACTGGCAGAAAGTCTGCCAGTACTAAAATAAAAGGGTTTTTTTTAAAAAAAAAATAATTTTTAGCATATTTACATATGCTAGGGTGTAGGATCCCCCCCTTAGCCCCCAACCTCCCTGATCCCCCCCAAAACCGCTCTCTGACCATCCCCTCTGCCTCATTGGGGGCCATCTTGGGTACTGGCAGCTGTCTGCCAGTACCCAGTTTGCAAAAAAAATTTGCTTTTTTTATTTTTATTTGGCTTTTTTCTGTAGTGTAGCTTCCCCCCCCCCCACACACAGACAAACCCCCACCACCTTGTTGATCTTTTTTTTTTAAAAAAAATATTAAAGCATTTAAACATTTTTTATTAACACATTTTCTGTAGTGTAGCGGTTCCCACCCGCTCCCTCCCCGTGCACGCGCCCGCCCCCGCCCTCCCGTGCACGCGCGCGCGTCCGTGCGCGCCCCCGCTCATCCCTGCCCATGATCCCGCCCCCCCTGCACATAACCAGGGCCATCGATGGCCGCCACCCGCCTCCCGGTCCGGCTCCCACCCACCAACGCAGGGAGCCACCGATCTCCGGTGCAGAGAGGGCCACAGAGTGGCTCTCTCTGCACCGGATGGCTTAAAAAAGTTATTGCAGGATGCCTCCATATCGAGGCATCACTGCAATAACCGGAAAGCAGCTGGAAGCGAGCAGGATCGCTTCCAGCTACTTTCCAAACCGAGGACGTGCAGGGTACGTTCTCAGGCATTAACTGCCTTTTTTTTGAGGACGTACCCTGCACGTCCTCGGTCGTTAAGGGGTTAATAACCATGATGTAACACAGTAGATGAGGTTGAAGAAAGACAGAAGTCCATCAGTTCAACCTATACAAATCTTAATATATTTACAAAAAAAGGTCCAGTTGAGTTTAAGTTAATTCCATTAAAAAAAGATTACCCATTTAACACAATCAATCATATCCATGAATTCTCTTTCTAGCTAGAAATGTATCTAAGTCAAAAAGTATCTAAGGCATTGGCATTTACTATGTCCTCAGTTAATGAGTTCCACAATTGTATTGCTCTTACAGTGCAAAAAGTTTTCATTGCAGGAGATTAAATCTTCTTTCCTCCAGCCTCCAAAATAGCTTGTTCTCTTGCAAGTGATCACCCCAAAAGCAGCTTTAAGCCCAAAAGATGCCTTTCATAGATACATTTCCTGCAGTATATCAATGTAGTGACCACTTCAAATGGACAACCCAGTCCTGAAATTTTAGGCATTATACTCTGAGAGACATGTAAACACCATGTATACATTGTAACCCTATATGGGCTCAATCATTGAGGTGCAGCTATATCCCTCTTGACTTATTTCTGGCTATATATTTAAATACTGATATTTGATGTCATTCAGGCAACCAGTTGTGGAACCTTTCCCCCATGGCGGCACCACACTGACTATACCCACAGAACACCAAAATATACTTATTGACTGAACTGTTTCTTTGCTGGTAAGAGACTGATATAAGACAGGACGGTTTATTTTTGTGTGTTTGTTTATTTTTTACAGAAAAAAACAAAACAAATTTTGGGCTTAAAGAGGCTTATCCTGGGGTTGTAACTACCCATAAAATAATTTATTTTGTCTTTGTTTCATTCTGTAATCTATTAGATTATAAATTCTCCACACTCTTACACTTTTACAGTTTTCATTGCTACATACATAAAAAAACAACCATACAAACAAAATAATTGCATTTCCCCTTAAATCCCTTACATGAATCTAGCCAATTTTTCAACCACCCTGCAATTTTCGGAATACACCTGGATGCAGCTTACGCTGCATCCAGGTGGATTCTTTCACCACCCTGCCATTTCTAATCTATAATAAACAGCTCTTTTGCTACAAAACAAAACAAACACCCCCTAACAGTATACAAACCCCCAGGGCATTTAGCTCTTTTGCTGCCCAAGCCCTAATCTAAAAATAAAAACCCACCCCAAAACAAATAAAATACACTACACAAAATAACAAACAAATTATCAATAATAATAAAAATTATTCCTAATCTAATAACCATTTAAAAAAAAAAACACCCAAAAATAAAAAACCTAATCTAGAATAAACTACCAATAGCCCTTAAAAGGGTCTTTTGTAGGGCATTGCCCTAAGTTAAGCTCTTTTACCTGATTTTTTTTACAAAGACCCACTAACATTACAAACCCCCACCCCCCAAACCCACAAAATAAAAAAAAAACAATCTAAAAAACCTAATCTACCCATTGCCCTGAAATAGGGCATTTGTATTAGCATTGCCCTTAATTTTCCATTTAGCTCTTTTGCTGCCCAATCTCTTCTATCTTCATCCAGGCGGCAAAGTCCTCATCCAGGCGGCCTCTTCTATCTTCATCCAGGCGGCATCTTCTATCTTCATGTCGGCGGCACGGGTCCATCCTGAAGACATCCGGCATGGAGCATCCTCTTCATATGGTCGCCACCGTACACTGAATCTTCAATGCAAGGGATCCATTTCAAAATGGCGTCCCTTGAATTCCTATTGGCTTAAAAATTTGAATCAGCCAATAGGAATTAGAGCTGCTAAAATCCTATTGGCTGTTTAAATCAGCCAACAGGATTTAAGCCACTCATTCTATTGGCTGATTTGAACAGCCAATAGGATTTCAGTAGCTCTCATCCTATTGGCTGATTTGAATTTGAAGAATCAAATCAGCCAATAGGAATTCAAGGGAAGCCATCTTTAATTGAGTACCTTGAATTTACTATTCAGTGTACGGTGGAAATCGTATGAAGAGGATCCTCCACGCTCCATGGCTCCACGGTCGCCGGTCTTCAGTTCCAGGGTGGCTGGCTTTCAGTTCCAGGGTCGCCGATCTTCAGTCTTTTTGCGACTCAGTCCCATGTTAGCTTATGGGAGTAAAAATTGCGTCCGACGGGTAAAATATATGTGCCGCATTTATAAGCGGCGCTGTATATTGGATACCAAAACCGCGTAAAAGCCAGTGGTGGCCCTTCATATCTCTGCTGCAGGTGGATACAATGGGGGGTAGTTATCAACGTGTCTATTTTACCTGTCTTCGCCAGCCCAATACGCCCGCCTATGCTCGCCTCACATCGCCGCTGCGGACCTGCAAAAATTTGCCTGTTATAAAAAAAGCTGTCAAAAAGCCGCGCACCAAGTACGGGGCGATGATCAGTGGACTGTGAGAGTTATCACTCATCCGATCACGCTGCTCTTCGGCTTTTTTACAGCTTTCTTGCTAGCCTGTCACTAAGCACCCACACTATACTATACTGTTCTACCCCCTATATCGGCGCCCCCGGAGCCCCCCGCAACTCAATAAAGTTAGTAACCCCTAAACCGCCGCTCCTATAGCCCGCCGCAACTCTTATAAATGTATTAACCCCTAAACCACCGCTCCTGGACACCGCCGCAACCTACATTATACCTAGTAACCCCTATCCTGCCCCCCCTATACCGTCGCCCTCTATAATAAAGTTATTAACCCCTATCCTGCTGATCAGGCACCTCGCCGCAACTAAATAAATAGTTTAACAAATAATATCAAAGAGCAAAGCAAGTGTTCAGTAAGTGGATTCCCAAAGGGTGTTATGTGTAGTTTAAGTATAACACCCTAATACATCCAGGGAATCAGTCCCAATAAAGTCCGTGCTATCAGGGGCAGCGGTCAATGTGCAGTACAGGTGATTGTATGGATGCCACTTCAGCCTAGTTGTCACGGGTGTAAAGTGCAGAGATAAATGTGCAGTCACTGTAATAATGTCCGGAAAAACTCTTACCCTCCACAAGACTTGGTGGGGTGCCTGGGCGCACTGCTGTACTTCTCCTCGGACTGGTGTTGAAACCCTTCCGTGGGGGGTGCAGCGTGTGGGTCCTTCTTGGCGTGCTTGGAGATCCGGCTCTGGTGACGTAGTGTACTCTTGTACACCCCGTGACGTCGCTAGGTGCACTGTGGGTAGTGTAGTTCAGGACAAACCCGGAAGTCAACGCCGGTTTCGGCTACGGGAGCAACAGGTCAATATGCGGTATATCCACCGCTATTAGAATAAAGTTCATAAAGGAAAAAGATCTGTTGACTCAGAGTTAGTTGCTGGAAAAACTTGTTTATTATGGTGATCCAAAACAAGTCAAAGTAAGCAAAGTACATAGGGTCACAGTGAGGAACGCCTGACGCGTTTCGCGCATGCGTAGATGCGCTTCTTCAGAGGCTAATTAGTTTACGGCCAATACAGCTTTTAAACCTTACAGCCACCAATCCTGGGGTGGCTTGAAAAGATGGCCAATGGGTGCAACATTTCCAAACCTCAGTGTGTTCATACTTAATATGTAATCAGTGTGTTTTGAGATCACTGCTGTTTGGAAGGGGCACATCATAATTCTAAGTTCACTGTGGACAACTCTTTTATATTAAATACTGTAGGTAACATATGAATCAATAATATTCACTTATAAAGGTAAAACATATTAAACATATGGACAATAAATGTAAAGAAAATTATATAAAGGAAATATATAAAAAATATAATAAAAAATAATATGATAAAAATATATAATGTGGTTTACTATATATCCTAAAATAACATATGTGTAAATATGAATATACATAAACCTATAGATGCCTAAGAATGAACTAAAGACTCAATCCCAAGGGGATATCTATATCCTATTGGGCTCGGTATTTTTTGAAAACGGCATCGTTACTCTTAGTGAAGAAGGCAACAAGAGGCTATGTATATAACTCAACCTGGTAGTTTGTGTGTATATATGAATTCTGTACACTTGATGAGGTTTTTAGAACTATCTCTAACCAAGGGGATTCCCTAAGGCAGTGCATTGCATTGTGCATGTTAGCTGAATGTCCTATCGTTTGTATCAGGCTCCTACTTCTAAAAAAAGAAAGAAAGAAGGAAGGGGGAGGGGTTTGCCAGATATAGACATATATATAACCTATATAGGTAAAAAAGGACATAGGTAGGTAATAGCACTCATTTAAATAGCACTTACTTTGATATATGAGATATAAAGTAACCGGGTGTACAGAAAACTCAGTAAGAAAGAGATCATGAGAATAAAAATGAATGAACTGAATAAGAAGTGTAAGTAAAATATGAACATAGATGTAAATGAACTATATGGGAGGTAAGGTGACATAATGTTAATGATGATAAATATAAAAATGAAAATAAAATTTAATAAAAAGGCTGAGAAAGATGGAAAAATAATGTGTCATTCCAGAACTCCTTTAAAGGTTATGTGAGCAATTGTGTGAAAAGGTTAATGTACTAATCTCTGTTCAAAAAGGGACTAAGGTATAGCTTAATGTGGATCTCATTACGGCTGCATCAGATGAAAAGAAGTATGCACTGTTATCTTAAATGATATTGTTGTCCTAATGGATGACATATTGATGCTAATCATCTTAAGTATGGCAGTCTTAGAGATAAACCTGAGCGGGGTCTGGAGAATGTGACTAAAAAATAAATAAAATTCTGGGTAATAAATAAGGCTAAAACTAATACTGAACTAGAAAAAAATATATATAATTATTGGTATGTAAATAGGGAAGGTGTGTAAAGTCTAAGACAGAGTTGTCTTCTAGAGTTGCTGAACTGTAATCTCAATAAGGTGAGAATTAATAATTTCAAAAGGAGAATATATATATCTCCATGTAGGTGTAAATGTGTGGTTCAGTGGTTGTTGGGATTTGTATCTTTAGAGTCTGCAATTATATAAATATTTATATATCATATATATAATACTAATCAATCAGATAGTGTACCTATATTCCTCAAACCAGTGGATATTAGCTTGTAGAGGTAGGATTTTGGATATTTATACTGCTTTCAATCTAGGATTAGTTCACTATGTCTAGCAGATAGCTGGACCTACTAATTATACATATAGGTCAACATCTAATCTTTTATTGATTCCATGGGGGTATCTTGTGTTCAGTTTTAGAATCCAATAAACTTCCCTTTTAAGTAACCTAGCTGTTCTATCCCCTCCTCTGGCATTTTGTACAATTCTCTCAATTCCCATGAAGGAAAAGAATGTGGTGCCCATGCCGTGTTGGCGAAAATGTTTCGCCACTGGGGTTTTAGGGTCTTTTTCTGTTAGGGACAGTAAGTGCTCTCTTATTCGATCTTTTAAGGGACGTGTAGTGATTCCTGTATATTGTTGGGAGCAGTATCGGCATGTAATCAAGTAGATGACATATTGCGAAGTGCAATCTATTCTTTGTCTAATAGTGTATGTTTCTTTTGTGTTGGTTGAAGTAAAAGTGTGATTTTTTTCCGTGAAATCACAACTCTTACAAGGTTTGTGACCACTTCTTGCTGCTATGCTACTATAGAGTACCAACACTCTATAACCCACCCATCTACTACCACACTTTGGAACAGCTAGCTGGACTGCTGTGAATTCCAGCCTGTCTCTATGGGCAAGATTGATTGCCTTCACTACATGTGAGTATCCTGTGCATATTGGGGTGTGATTGTGCCTTATACCACCATTGATCTGCACCATTGGCGCCTCTGTACTTTGTTTCACTTCTTGTGACCACATCTGAAAGAGCCTGGGTTCAGACTCAGCAAATTGGTCTGAGTTTGTGGTCTTTCTGAGAATTTCTTACTCGTAAGGTTGTTTAATGAGGGGGCCTTTTTAGCTACAAATTTGATCCCTTTAGAGATAATTTGTTTCAGTGTACTGTCATTGTTTAGTATTACAAGGTTCTTCTTGATGATGTTGCACACTTTGTAATATTGTGTGCTATACTGTGTGGAGAAGACTATATTGTCATTGTCAATCTTAGTGGTCTTCTTCTTAAACAGTGTATTTCTATTTAATTTTTCAACTTCTTTGTTGATGTTGTGAAGTTTAAATTTATTGTACCCTCTTTTTATAAGTCTGTTAGTCAGTTCTTCAGCTTCTAGTTTGTAGGTTTCTAAATTTGAACAGTTTCTACGCAGTCTTAGGTACTGACCTTTAGGAATACCCTTTTTTAGATGTGATACATGACATGAGTCAGCCCTCAAGATGGTATTTTTAGATGTTGGTTTCCTGTAAGTGGATGTAGTAATGCTCATATTAGTCTTGTCTATTTGGAGTTTTAAGTCCAAATATTCAATTGTGTGGTTATCACTTTTATGAGTGAATGTTAAGTTATAATTATTGTTGCTGATATGTGCCATAAATTCATCTATAGTATGTTCTTTATGTGTTGTATCCCATATGATAATGAGGTCATCTATGAAGCGACCGTATAATTTTATGTTATTCTTAAAGGGGAAATCTGTTGCGAATATGTGGGTAAGTTCCATCATACCCATATATATATTGGCATATGCCGGGGCGAATTTGGCGCCCATGGCTGTGCAATGTTTTTGTAAGTAGTAACTGCCCTCATGCACAAAATAATTATGTTTAAGTAGGAATTCTGCTGTTTCTACAACAAAGGTTATAAAATTTGTTTCGAAATCAGTGTGTCTCAACAGCATTTTACTGAGGGCTTCAAGGCCTGTGGTATGGGGAATGTTCGAGTAGAGAGCGGCCACGTCTATAGTGAGCCAGACGTAGCCACTCTCCCACTGAACATTGTCAAGTTGCTGGATTAGGTGGCCACTGTCCCTTATATATCCTGGTAGAGCTTGAACTATTGGTTGAAGTATGTGATCCAGCCAGCCTCCCAATTTCTCACATAGGGAGCCCTGGCTGGCCACAATTGGTCTACCCAGCGGTTTTGTGAGACTCTTGTGAATTTTAGGTACTATTCTGAAGCTAGGTATAGTGGGAGCTTCATTTAGTAAAGTTTTGGTGAGTTCATCTGTCATAAAGCCATATTCCTTGGCTGTATCTAGATGGCTTTTTAATTGGTTGGTAAAGGATATGGTGGGATTAAAAGTTAGTTTCTTGTATTGTTCCTCATCAATTAATTGATTGTTTATTTCATCAAGATAATCAGTGGTATTAAGGAGGACAATAGCTCCTCCCTTGTCAGCTTTAGTTATGACTATGTTGGGATTTCTTTGTAATTCTCTAAGTGCCTTTCTCTCTTTATAATTCAAATTGTCTCTGGCTTTTACATTGGTGCTAGATTGTAAGTGTGCATTTAAATCTGTTAGTTCTTTTTCCACTGATCTCTGAAAGAGATCTATTAGGTGATCACGTGCATGAACTGGATAAAAATATGATTTATCCTTTAGTGAGTAAGTGGGAGGGATAGTGTGTGAATATCCCTCTGCTCGGGTGGTGTATTGTTGAAGCGATGTGAGTGTAGTGAGATCAGTTAGATCTGAAAATAAAAGGCCTATTGTGTTCTCCTGTGTGGCTTTGATCGTGTGATCCTCTTGTGGTGTGTCAGTGTTGAAAAAGTGTTTCTTTAAAACTATTTTCCTTACCAATTTATTGGTGTCCAAAAGAGTGCCAAAAAAAATCAAAATTAGTGGCTGGTGCAAAACTTAAACCTTTATTTAATAAATTGATGTGAAAGTGTGATAAAGTAAAGTCAGAGAGGTTTACTACAGCTATTTCTTCTTGTTTTTTCTGACCCTGCTGGGGTATCTATATGTTTGTTCACTCTTCTTAGGGGTACTAGCTTGTTGGGGTGATTTTACTAAGCTCTTCAGGTTTTGTCTAGTTCCAGATATATTACTAGAAGTGGTTGGCACTATATCTATTTCTTCTGTTGTTGTCTCTGCAGTTTCTTCCTCCAAGTTATCTGTCTCTATGCTGGAGAAAGTGACTTTTCTAGGTGTTTGATTCTTAGTCTGTTGTGTCTTATTTTTTCCACTGTTAGGTTGGGTCTTTTTGTGAGGACCTCTTCTACCTTGTGGTCTGGTTTTTTGCCAGGAATACACTATGTCAAGATCATAATCTTTCTTATCTCTATTGTATTTCTGTACCTTTCTATCTGAAAGTGTGGCATCTAGTTGGTCGATGGTGTTATCTAGTTGCAATTTGTAGTCTATATATTTTTGTGTCGACTCAAAGATTTTTAACATGTCAATAGTTTTGTTAATCTCGACTAATATCGTCTCCCTTTCTTCCCTTTTATGTTTGAGGAGCTGCTTCATACATATAATTGAGCAGTTGGTTAAATTTGCATTCCACTCCTCCATGAATGTGGGATTATCTAGGGCAAAGGAGGGATATTTTTTCATACGTAGTCCTCTGGGGACTTTATTCTCAGCAATGTACAAATCCAAAAACTCGATGTCCCACCATAAATTCGTTTCCTTAAATTTCAGTTTCTCTAGGTTGGAAAATACTGTGTCTAGATTGTCTTCCCTAATGGGTTCTAGGACATCACTGTGGCCCTTAAGTGCTGATGCCATGATACGTTTTCTTTTTTGTTCATCTATTACCCCTGTGGGAACTAGTGTAGTAGCCATTATAAGAAAACTGTATATTGGACAGCAGTGGATATAACCCTATAAGTAGTAATGCAATATAATGAAATATGCAATATTATTCTTATTAAGTCCAGCAATAGTATATTGGTGTAGCCAATAACTGAGCACTTAGGATAATAATAAACAAATAATATCAAAGAGCAAAGCAAGTGTTCAGTAAGTGGATTCCCAAAGGGTGTTATGTGTAGTTTAAGTATAACACCCTAATACATCCAGGGAATCAGTCCCAATAAAGTCTGTGCTATCAGGGGCAGCGGTCAATGTGCAGTACATATAGAGAACACAGCGTTGGTTCCTGATTTTCTGTTCCGTGCTTGTCAGGTGATTGTATGGATGCCACTTCAGCCTAGTTGTCACGGGTGTAAAGTGCAGAGATAAATGTGCAGTCACTGTAATAATGTCCGGAAAAACTCTTACCCTCCACAAGACTTGGTGGGGTGCCTGGGCGCACTGCTGTACTTCTCCTCGGACTGGTGTTGAAACCCTTCCGTGGGGGTGCAGCGTGTGGGTCCTTCTTGGCGTGCTTGGAGATCCGGCTCTGGTGACGTAGTGTACTCTTGCACACCCTGTGACGTCGCTAGGTGCACTGTGGGTAGTGTAGTTCAGGACAAACCCGGAAGTCAACGCCGGTTTCGGCTACGGGAGCAACAGGTCAATATGCGGTATATCCACCGCTATTAGAATAAAGTTCATAAAGGAAAAAGATCTGTTGACTCAGAGTTAGTTGCTGGAAAAACTTGTTTATTATGGTGATCCAAAACAAGTAAAAGTAAGCAAAGTACATAGGGTCACAGTGAGGAACGCCTGACGCGTTTCGCGCATGCGTAGATGCGCTTCTTCAGAGGCTAATTAGTTTACTGCCAATACAGCTTTTAAACCTTACAGCCACCAATCCTGGGGTGGCTTGAAAAGATGGCCAATGGGTGCAACATTTCCAAACCTCAGTGTGTTCATACTTAATATGTAATCAGTGTGTTTTGAGATCACTGCTGTTTGGAAGGGGCACATCATAATTCTAAGTTCACTGTGGACAACTCTTTTATATTAAATACTGTAGGTAACATATGAATCAATAATATTCACTTATAAAGGTAAAACATATTAAACATATGGACAATAAATGTAAAGAAAATTATATAAAGGAAATATATAAAAAATATAATAAAAAATAATATGATAAAAATATATAATGTGGTTTACTATATATCCTAAAATAACATATGTGTAAATATGAATATACATAAACCTATAGATGCCTAAGAATGAACTAAAGACTCAATCCCAAGGGGATATCTATATCCTATTGGGCTCGGTATTTTTTGAAAACGGCATTGTTACTCTTAGTGAAGAAGGCAACAAGAGGCTATGTATATAACTCAACCTGGTAGTTTGTGTGTATATATGAATTCTGTACACTTGATGAGGTTTTTAGAACTATCTCTAACCAAGGGGATTCCCTAAGGCAGTGCATTGCATTGTGCATGTTGGCTGAATGCCCTATCGTTTGTATCAGGCTCCTACTTCTAAAAAAAGAAAGAAAGAAGGAAGGGGGAGGGGTTTGCCAGATATAGACATATATATAACCTATATAGGTAAAAAAGGACATAGGTAGGTAATAGCACTAATTTAAATAGCACTTACTTTGATAAATGAGATATAAAGTAACCGGGTGTACAGAAAACTCAGTAAGAAAGAGATCATGAGAATAAAAATGAATGAACTGAATAAGAAGTGTAAGTAAAATATGAACATAGATGTAAATGAACTATATGGGAGGTAAGGTGACATAATGTTAATGATGATAAATATAAAAATGAAAATAAAATTTAATAAAAAGGCTGAGAAAGATGGCAAAATAATGTGTCATTCCAGAACTCCTTTAAAGGTTATGTGAGCAATTGTGTGAAAAGGTTAATGTACTAATCTCTGTTCAAAAAGGGACTAAGGTATAGCTTAATGTGGATCTCATTACGGCTGCATCAGATAAAAAGAAGTATGCACTGTTATCTTAAATGATATTGTTGTCCTAATGGATGACATATTGATGCTAATCATCTTAAGTATGGCAGTCTTAGAGATAAACCTGAGCGGGGTCTGGAGAATGTGACTAAAAAATAAATAAAATTCTGGGTAATAAATAAGGCTAAAACTAATACTGAACTAGATAAAAATATATATAATTATGGGTATGTAAATAGGGAAGGTGTGTAAAGTCTAAGACAGAGTTGTCTTCTAGAGTTGCTGAACTGTAATCTCAATAAGGTGAGAATTAATAATTTCAAAAGGAGAATATATATATCTCCATGTAGGTGTAAATGTGTGGTTCAGTGGTTGTTGGGATTTGTATCTTTAGAGTCTGCAATTATATAAATATTTATATATCATATATATAATACTAATCAATCAGATAGTGTACCTATATTCCTCAAACCAGTGGATATTAGCTTGTAGAGGTAGGATTTTGGATATTTATACTGCTTTCAATCTAGGATTAGTTCACTATGTCTAGCAGATAGCTGGACCTACTAATTATACATATAGGTCAACATCTAATCTTTTATTGATTCCATGGGGGTATCTTGTGTTCAGTTTTAGAATCCAATAAACTTCCCTTTTAAGTAACCTAGCTGTTCTATCCCCTCCTCTGGCATTTTGTACAATTCTCTCAATTCCCATGAAGGAAAAGAATGTGGTGCCCATGCCGTGTTGGCGAAAATGTTTCGCCACTGGGGTTTTAGGGTCTTTTTCTGTTAGGGACAGTAAGTGCTCTCTTATTCGATCTTTTAAGGGACGTGTAGTGATTCCTGTATATTGTTGGGAGCAGTATCGGCATGTAATCAAGTAGATGACATATTGCGAAGTGCAATTTATTCTTTGTCTAATAGTGTATGTTTCTTTTGTGTTGGTTGAAGTAAAAGTGTGATTTTTTTCTGTGAAATCACAACTCTTACAAGGTTTGTGACCACATCTGAAAGAGCCTGGGTTCAGACTCAGCCAATTGGTCTGAGTTTGTGGTCTTTCTGAGAATTTCTTACTCGTAAGGTTGTTTAATGAGGGGGCCTTTTTAGCTACAAATTTGATCCCTTTAGAGATAATTTGTTTCAGTGTACTGTCATTGTTTACTATTACAAGGTTCTTCTTGATGATGTTGCACACTTTGTAATATTGTGTGCTATACTGTGTGGAGAAGACTATATTGTCATTGTCAATCTTAGTGGTCTTCTTCTTAAACAGTGTATTTCTATTTAATTTTTCAACTTCTTTGTTGATGTTGTGAAGTTTAAATTTATTGTACCCTCTTTTTATGTCTGTTAGTCAGTTATTCAGCTTCTAGTTTGTAGGTTTCTAAATTTGAACAGTTTCTACGCAGTCTTAGTTACTGACCTTTAGGAATACCCTTTTTTAGATGTGATACATGACATGAGTCAGCCCTCAAGATGGTATTTTTAGATGTTGGTTTCCTGTAAGTGGATGTAGTAATGCTCATATTAGTCTTGTCTATTTGGAGTTTTAAGTCCAAATATTCAATTGTGTGGTTATCACTTTTATGAGTGAATGTTAAGTTATAATTATTGTTGCTGATATGTGCCATAAATTCATCTATAGTATGTTCTTTATGTGTTGTATCCCATATGATAATGAGGTCATCTATGAAGCGACCGTATAATTTGATGTTATTCTTAAAGGGGAAATCTGTTGCGAATATGTGGGCAAGTTCCATCATACCCATATATATATTGGCATATGCCGGGGCGAATTTGGCGCCCATGGCTGTGCCACGTTTTTGTAAGTAGTAACTGCCCTCATGCACAAAATAATTATGTTTAAGTAGGAATTCTGCTGTTTCTACAACAAAGGTTATAAAATTTGTTTCGAAATCAGTGTGTCTCAACAGCATTTTACTGAGGGCTTCAAGGCCTGTGGTATGGGGAATGTTCGAGTAGAGAGCGGCCACGTCTATAGTGAGCCAGACGTAGCCACTCTCCCACTGAACATTGTCAAGTTGCTGGATTAGGTGGCCACTGTCCCTTATATATCCTGGTAGAGCTTGAACTATTGGTTGAAGTATGTGATCCAGCCAGCCTCCCAATTTCTCACATAGGGAGCCCTGGCTGGCCACAATTGGTCTACCCGGCGGTTTTGTGAGACTCTTGTGAATTTTAGGTACTATTCTGAAGCTAGGTATAGTGGGAGCTTCATTTAGTAAAGTTTTGGTGAGTTCATCTGTCATAAAGCCATATTCCTTGGCTGTATCTAGATGGCTTTTTAATTGGTTGGTAAACGATATGGTGGGATTAAAAGTTAGTTTCTTGTATTGTTCCTCATCAATTAATTGATTGTTTATTTCATCAGCAGTGGATATAACCCTATAAGTAGTAATGCAATATAATGAAATATGCAATATTATTCTTATTAAGTCCAGCAATAGTATATTGGTGTAGCCAATAACTGAGCACTTAGGATAATAATAAACAAATAATATCAAAGAGCAAAGCAAGTGTTCAGTAAGTGGATTCCCAAAGGGTGTTATGTGTAGTTTAAGTATAACACCCTAATACATCCAGGGAATCAGTCCCAATAAAGTCCGTGCTATCAGGGGCAGCGGTCAATGTGCAGTACATATAGAGAATACAGCGTTGGTTTGATCGATCAAAGCCACACAGGAGAACACAATAGGCCTTTTATTTTCAGACCTAACTGATCTCACTACACTCACATCGCTTCAACAATACACCACCCGAGCAGAGGGATATTCACACACTATCCCTCCCACTTACTCCCTAAAGGATAAATCATATTTTTATCCAGTTCATGCACGTGATCACCTAATAGATCTCTTTCAGAGATCAATGGAAAAAGAACTAACAGATTTAAATGCACACTTACAATCTAGCACCAATGTAAAAGCCAGAGACAATTTGAATTATAAAGAGAGAAAGGCACTTAGAGAATTACAAAGAAATCCCAACATAGTCATAACTAAGGCTGACAAGCGAGGAGCTATTGTCCTCCTTAATACCACTGATTATCTTGATGAAATAAACAATCAATTAATTGATGAGGAACAATACAAGAAACTAACTTTTAATCCCACCATATCCTTTACCAACCAATTAAAAAGCCATCTAGATACAGCCAAGGAATATGGCTTTATGACAGATGAACTCACCAAAACTTTACTAAATGAAGCTCCCACTATACCTAGCTTCAGAATAGTACCTAAAATTCACAAGAGTCTCACAAAACCGCCGGGTAGACCAATTGTGGCCAGCCAGGGCTCCCTATGTGAGAAATTGGGAGGCTGGCTGGATCACATACTTCAACCAATAGTTCAAGCTCTACCAGGATATATAAGGGACAGTGGCCACCTAATCCAGCAACTTGACAATGTTCAGTGGGAGAGTGGCTACGTCTGGCTCACTATAGACGTGGCCACTCTCTACTCGAACATTCCCCATACCACAGGCCTTGAAGCCCTCAGTAAAATGCTGTTGAGACACACTGATTTCGAAACAAATTTTATAACCTTTGTTGTAGAAACAGCAGAATTCCTACTTAAACATAATTATTTTGTGCATGAGGGCAGTTACTACTTACAAAAACGTGGCACAGCCATGGGCGCCAAATTCACCCCGGCATATGCCAATATATATATATGGGTATGATGGAACTTACCCACATATTCGCAACAGATTTCCCCTTTAAGAATAACATCAAATTATACGGTCGCTTCATAGATGACCTTATTATCATATGGGATACAACACATAAAGAACATACTATAGATGAATTTATGGCACATATCAGCAACAATAATTATAACTTAACATTCACTCATAAAAGTGATAACCACACAATTGAATATTTGGACTTAAAACTCCAAATAGAAAAGACTAATATGAGCATTACTACATCCACTTACAGGAAACCAACATCTAAAAATACCATCTTGAGGGCTGACTCATGTCATGTATCACATCTAAAAAAGGGTATTCCTAAAGATCAGTACCTAAGACTGCGTAGAAACTGTTCAAATTTAGAAACCTACAAACTAGAAGCTGAAGAACTGACTAACAGACTTATAAAAAGAGGGTACAATAAATTTAAACTTCACAACATCAACAAAGAAGTTGAAAAATTAAATAGAAATACACTGTTTAAGAAGAAGACCACTAAGATTGACAATGACAATATAGTCTTCTCCACACAGTATAGCACACAATATTACAAAGTGTGCAACATCATCAAGAAGAACCTTGTAATACTAAACAATGACAGTACACTGAAACAAATTATCTCTAAAGGGATCAAATTTGTAGCTGAAAAGTCCCCCTCATTAAACAACCTTACGAGTAAGAAATTCTCAGAAAGACCACAAACTCAGACCAATTAGCTGAGTCTGAACCCAGGCTCTTTCAGATGTGGTCACAAACCTTGTAAGAGGTGTGATTTCACGGAAAAAAATCACACTTTTACTTCAACCAACACAAAAGAAACATACACTATTAGACAAAGAATAGATTGCACTTCGCAATATGTCATCTACTTGATTACATGCCGATACTGCTCCCAACAATATACAGGAATCACTACACGTCCCTTAAAAGATCGAATAAGAGAGCACTTACTGTCCCTAACAGAAAAAGACCCTAAAACCCCAGTGGCGAAACATTTTCGCCAACACGGCATGGGCACCACATTCTTTTCCTTCATGGGAATTGAGAGAATTGTACAAAATGCCAGAGGAGGGGATAGAACAGCTAGGTTACTTAAAAGGGAAGTTTATTGGATTCTAAAACTGAACACAAGATACCCCCATGGAATCAATAAAAGATTAGATGTTGACCTATATGTATAATTAGTAGGTCCAGCTATCTGCTAGACATAGTGAACTAATCCTAGATTGAAAGCAGTATAAATATCCAAAATCCTACCTCTACAAGCTAATATCCACTGGTTTGAGGAATATAGGTACACTATCTGATTGATAAGTATTATATATATGATATATAAATATTTATATAATTGCAGACTCTAAAGATACAAATCCCAACAACCACTGAACCACACATTTACACCTACATGGAGATATATATATTCTCCTTTTGAAATTATTAATTCTCACCTTATTGAGATTACAGTTCAGCAACTCTAGAAGACAACTCTGTCTTAGACTTTACACACCTTCCCTATTTACATACCCATAATTATATATATTTTTTTCTAGTTCAGTATTAGTTTTAGCCTTATTTATTACCCAGAATTTTATTTATTTTTTAGTCACATTCTCCAGACCCCACTCAGGTTTATCTCTAAGACTGCCATACTTAAGATGATTAGCATCAATATGTCATCCATTAGGACAACAATATCATTTAAGATAACAGTGCATACTTCTTTTCATCTGATGCAGCCGTAATGAGATCCACATTAAGCTATACCTTAGTCCCTTTTTGAACAGAGATTAGTACATTAACCTTTTCACACAATTGCTCACATAACCTTTAAAGGAGTTCTGGAATGACACATTATTTTTCCATCTTTCTCAGCCTTTTTATTAAATTTTATTTTCATTTTTATATTTATCATCATTAACATTATGTCACCTTACCTCCCATATAGTTCATTTACATCTATGTTCATATTTTACTTACACTTCTTATTCAGTTCATTCATTTTTATTCTCATGATCTCTTTCTTACTGAGTTTTCTGTACACCCGGTTACTTTATATCTCATATATCAAAGTAAGTGCTATTTAAATGAGTGCTATTACCTACCTATGTCCTTTTTTACCTATATAGGTTATATATATGTCTATATCTGGCAAACCCCTCCCCCTTCCTTCTTTCTTTCTTTTTTTAGAAGTAGGAGCCTGATACAAACGATAGGACATTCAGCCAACATGCACAATGCAATGCACTGCCTTAGGGAATCCCCTTGGTTAGAGATAGTTCTAAAAACCTCATCAAGTGTACAGAATTCATATATACACACAAACTACCAGGTTGAGTTATATACATAGCCTCTTGTTGCCTTCTTCACTAAGAGTAACGATGCCGTTTTCAAAAAATACCAAGCCCAATAGGATATAGATATCCCCTTGGGATTGAGTCTTTAGTTCATTCTTAGGCATCTATAGGTTTATGTATATTCATATTTACACATATGTTATTTTAGGATATATAGTAAACCACATTATATATTTTTATCATATTATTTTTTATTATATTTTTTATATATTTCCTTTATATAATTTTCTTTACATTTATTGTCCATATGTTTAATATGTTTTACCTTTATAAGTGAATATTATTGATTCATATGTTACCTACAGTATTTAATATAAAAGAGTTGTCCACAGTGAACTTAGAATTATGATGTGCCCCTTCCAAACAGCAGTGATCTCAAAACACACTGATTACATATTAAGTACGAACACACTGAGGTTTGGAAATGTTGCACCCATTGGCCATCTTTTCAAGCCACCCCAGGATTGGTGGCTGTAAGGTTTAAAAGCTGTATTGGCCGTAAACTAATTAGCCTCTGAAGAAGCGCATCTACGCATGCGCGAAACGCGTCAGACGTTCCTCACTGTGACCCTATGTACTTTGCTTACTTTGACTTGTTTTGGATCACCATAATAAACAAGTTTTTCCAGCAACTAACTCTGAGTCAACAGATCTTTTTCCTTTATGAACTTTAAATAGTTTAACCCCTAAACCGCCGCTCCCTGACCCCGCTGCAACTATAATATATGTATTAACCCCTAAACCGCCGCTCCCGGACCCCGCCGCAACCTATTACTAAGATGACATCGCCCGGATAGAAGACTTCTTCAGCGCCGCTTGGAAGATGACATCGCCCGGATAGAAAACTTCTTCAGTGCCGCCTGGAGGATCACTTCATTGGATGGAAGATTTCTTCAGAGCCCCTTGGAGGATCACTTCTGCCGCTCCGGATCTCCTCTTCAGTTCCATCGGTGACTCGGCTGAGTGAAGACGACTAAAGGTAGAATGATCTTCAGGGGATTAGTGTTAGTTTATTTTAAGGGGGGTTTGGGTTAGATTAGGGGTATGTGGGTGGTGGGTTTTAATGTTGGGGGGGGGTATTTTTCTTTTAGAGGCAAAAGAGCTGAATTCTTTGGGGCATGCCCCACAAAAGGCCCTTTTAAGGGCTGGTAAGGTAAAAGAGCTTTGAACTTTTATAATGTAGAATAGGGTAGGGAATTTTTTATTTTGGGGGCTTTGTTATTTTATTAGGGGGCTTAGATTAGGTGTAATTAGCTTAAAATTGTTGTAATATTTTTTAAATGTTTGTAACTTTTTTTTTTGTAACTTAGCTTTTTATTTTTTGTACTTTAGTTAGTTTATGTAATTGTATTTAACTGTAGTTATTTGTATTTAATTTATTTAATTTATTTAATGATAGTGTAGTGTTAGGTTCAATTGTAACTTAGGTTAGGATTTATTTTACAGGTAATTTTGTATTTCTTTTAGCTAGGTAGTTATTAAATAGTTAATAACTATTTAATAACTATTCTAACTAGCTAAAATAAATACAAAGTTGCCTGTAAAATAAATATAAATCCTAAAATAGGTACAATGTAATTATTAATTACATTGTAGCTATCTTAGGGGTTATTTTACAGGTAAGTATTTAGTTTTAAATAGGAATAATTTATTTAAGTATAGTGTAGTATTAGGTGTAATTGTAACTTAGGTTAGTTTTTATTTTACAGGTAAATTTCTCTTTATTTTAGCTAGGTAAGCTATTAAATAGTTAATAACTATTTAATAGCTATTGTACCTAGTTAAAATAAATTGAAAGTTACCTGTAAAATAAAAATAAATCCTAAGATAGCTACAATAAAATTATTAGTTATATTGTAGCTATATTAGGGTTTATATTATAGGTAAGTATTTAGTTTTAAATAGGATTAATTTAGTTAATAATAGAAATATTTTTTAGATTTATTTAATTAATATTTAAGTTAGGGGGGTGTTAGGGTTAGTGTTAGACTTAGGTTTAGGGGTTAATAAATTTATTACAGTGGCGGCGGTGTAGTGGGGGGCAGGATAGGGTTTAATAAATGTATTATAGGTGGCGACGGTGTAGGGGGGGGGCAGATTAGGGGTTAATAAATTTAATATAGGTTGCGGCAGGGTCCGGGAGCGGCAGTTTAGGGGTTAATACATTTATTATAGTTGCGGTGGGGTCAGGGAGCAGCGGTTTAGAGGTTAATATGTATAGAGTAGCTTGCGGTGGGCTCCGGGAGCGGCGGTTTAGGGGTTAACATATTTATTATAGTGGCGGTGGGCTCTGGGAGCGGTGGTTTAGGGGGTAATAACTTTATTTAGTTGCGGCGGTGTAGGGGGGGCAGATTAGGGGTGTTCAGACTCGGGGTACATGTTAGGGTTTTAGGTGTAGACATCTCCCATAGGAATCAATGGGATGTTGGGCAGCACCGAACCTGAACTTTCGCTATGGTCAGACTCCTATTGATTCCTATGGGATCCGCCGCCTCCAGGGCGGCGGATTGAAAACCAGGTACGCTGGGCCGTAAAAGTGCTGAGCGTACCTGCTAGTTTTTTGATAACTAGCAAAAGTAGTCAGATTGTGCCGCACTTGTGTGCGGAAAATCTGGAGTGACGTAAGAATCGATCTGTGTCAGACTGAGTCCGGCGGATCGAAGCTTACATCACAAAATTCTACTTTTGACGGTCTCTAGCCTTTGATAACTAAGGCGAATCAGCCTCGCCACAAATAGGCTGCGGAATTCCAGCGTATTTGAGGTTGACAGCTTGATAACTAGGCCCCTATGTATATAGTATACCCTTTTAACATTGATGGTGCAGCATGAGGTACTGGGACAGCTGCTACTCATAGCTATCAGATACTGGAAAAGTCAGCCAATAGGCAAGATAATGTGTGGAGCTTATCTCTGATTAATTTTTTAGAGATATAATTGCTACCACGAGTTCACGGTAGCATTAACCAGCCACTTGTAATAGCTGATTATTTATCATGTGCCCGTAAACTGGCAAATTTGCCCGTTTATGGTTGTGTAATAAATTAGCACTCCACTTGTAATCTAGCCCAATGTGTTAATGAAACTCCATAAAGTAATATCAGTGTGTTTTTTTCCATAGCATGGAACTGGACCTGGCAGAAAGTGATCTCACTAGATATCAGCTTCTTAATTAGGGGATGAAATAATGAGGGGCTAACAACATTTTATGTGCCAAAGTAGTGCTATAAAGTGCCAGGTTTGATACTTAACAGGAAAAGTATATCAATCTATCTGTCTGCCTGTCTGTCTAGCTGTATGTCTGTACAATAATTATAGTAATAATAATGATAATCATACTACTTTAAAATATCAAATCTCTTTTCCTGCAACCTTTCTGTCAACCTTAGTATTATCTGGGCCATTTGGCTGCTCTTTGAGGCTTTTACCCTGAGTATAGTGTGCTGTCTCTCCGCTGTTGCTCACAGGGCCTGTGTAAGGGGGAGTGAAAAGGGGGATAGCACTGACCCTGGCTGCCACACTGTCTGACTGCCATCCATTAATGTGACAAGCAAAAAAGTCAAGTCAGCCACTGGTGCGGCACTTTAAGCACTGTTAAAAATCACTTCAAGTGCCACATATGGCATGTATGCTCCAATGCGCTGACCCCTAACATAGATGAATACAAAATGAATTAAATTATCTATATGCTGTTCATATTTATTTACAACTCTATAAGCAATTATTCTTTTACACTGTTTAAAAAAAAAGAGAAAAAAAAGTCAAAATTATTAAATGGTAGTTTTTAATACTGAGATTGCAATATCATAACTATCATAAAATTTAAAAAACTATTCTGGAAAAAATTATAAAATATAACCATCTACCTATATAAATCTAAAGCAATATTAGGTGCCTTCATTTAACATAAAAATATATTGATTACTGTACACGTACAGAAAATGGTTTAAAATCTATTGCAGACACTTAAATGAAAAAACAATGTTCTATGTTTATTTTCAAACATTAATTTCCTT
Organism: Bombina bombina; assembly: GCF_027579735.1. Taxonomy (NCBI): domain Eukaryota; kingdom Metazoa; phylum Chordata; class Amphibia; order Anura; family Bombinatoridae; genus Bombina; species Bombina bombina. The sequence continues at coordinate 140,950,648 of NC_069501.1, read as the reverse complement.
TAAGAAGATCTTGAACAGTCAGCCAAGCATACAACTTGTTGTTGTGCCAACTCATTAAGAGTAATGCAATGCAAGAAAATATGATGAGATAAAAGGTATTGGACAGCATATTTTTAACAAAAATGCAGACGGCATTAAAGTTCCACAGCGCAAAAAAAAAAAAAAAAAGGTTTGTGAACTAGGCTTTCTTTGAAAAGAGCTGGCAGCTATGTATTCATCAGCAGCTGCAAATAAGAGATTTCCTATTGCAGACTTTGCCATACCCCTGAAGCTTTTTTCTTATTCTTTTTAGATTCTCTCTGGGATCCAGCTTCCAAGCAACTGAGCTGTTAAGTACCTAATCTCTTTTCACTTGTCAGTTGTGGTGGTGGCCTACGGTTCCCTGTCTCAGCTAAGAAGCACTGATTGAAATTGAGGTCCCAGCAACAACAGAAATGAATAAACCTATTGAGAAAGTAAATGACTTTCTTAACTATAGCACACTTCTAAAACAACTGAGCAATAAACACATATACGTCTTTGGAAGTATGATTTGCTTTTCAAGTAGACATTCTAAAAGCATATACACTGCACTATGTTAAATCAACACAATACACATAACTGTAACTGGATAGAACTGTAAATATATGCTGGATAAATTAAAAAGCAAATGGGAAAGTAAGGAAATGGCAATAATATATCAATTAATTTGAATCATAAGCATAAAAAGTGATAACTGATAAAAAATGTTTTTGTTAAAAAAAAGGATTATTATTTTTTAACTGACATCTTGAGTTTGTTGTACTATAAAAATGACAAATGTTTTATTATATGTAACTTTAGATGATAATAAACTAAAAGTACATAGGAAGAAGTTCTATTTTCACATTCAGTTCTATCTTCTAAAAATCCAGCAAGTCTTTTCAGTTCCAATGATATAGATCTGTCTATTAGAGTTATGTAAATGCTTCTCAAGAGAAACCAGACTATTCTTAAAAAAGCTCAGATTTCAGGCAAGAAATAACAATACGCTTCTTACCGAGATTTTAGAGTTTAACCTGTGAAACTTTTAAACTGAAATCAGCTATCGTTTGACTCCCTAATTGATCTGATCCCAATAAATAGAAGAACATCTGTTTGAATTAACCAGCCTTGATAACATTTTCAATAAATTTAGAGAATCTAGATTTCCTATATTTGCGTATGTAAAATCATGTCGAAAATACAGTAGAGAGGTCTAATCCAATCCATTAGAAAAGCTGTGTAAAGTGCTTTGCATCATTTTTTACATGTTTTTCAAAGCCATTCTGGTTGGTTATCTTGATTAAAGGGACAGTCTACACCAGATTTTTTATTGTTTAAATAGATAGATAATCCCTTTATTACCCATTCCCCATTTTTCAACAACCAGCACAGTTATATTAATACACTTTTTACCTCTGTGGTTACCTTGTATCTAAGCCTCTGCAGACCGCACCCTTATTTCAGCTGTTTTGAAAGACTTGCATTTCAGTGCTGACTCCTAAGTAACTGCACAGGCATGAGCACAATGTTATCTATATGGCACACATGAACTAACACCCTCTAGTTGTGATAAAATGTCAAAATGCATTCAGATAAGAGGTAGCCTTCAAAGGCTTAAAATTAGCATATGAGTCTACCTAGGTTTAGCTTTCAATTAAGAATTCCAAGAGAACAAAGCAAAATTGATGATAAAAGTAAATTGAAAGTTGTTTAAAATGACATGTCCTATATGAATCATGAAAGTTTCTTTTTGACTAGAATGTCCCTTTAAGTCATTACAGGGTCAATTTATAATGCTGCGGCAGACATACACACCCCTGTCTGCCGCAGCTTGCCTCTGGCAGGCAGAATTCCACTTCCAGAATTCAGCATTGCACACGAGTGCTAATTTGTGCTTGCAAGCAATCCCGCCCCCTGCACGCATGTGATTGGTTGTGCGAGACCGGGGAGATTGAAATTCACCAAATAAGAAACAGTAGATCCATTGTATCTCTGGTGAAAGGGGGCAATGTTAGTACTATGTCTCACAATCTGAAGTCTAGATATCTTGAGGCTTCCTAGGAAGCCTATGCGAACAAGCCTCAAGATATCTAGACTTCAGATTAAGAGATACAGTACTAACATTGCCCTCTTACACCACAGATACATACAATGGATGTACTGCGGAAAATTGAGGAGATGACTCTGGATGAACACACACTTCTAGCCACTTGTGATGTTGAGTCAGTCTACACATCAATTGATCACAAGTGGGGCTGTTTTGCAGTGGAATATGTCCTTAAAATGAAGCATCTGTATGTATACCAAAGGATAATTTCCTAATACTCCTACTCAGATTTGTTCTCAGCCACAACTACTTTGTCTTTAATGACAAATTCTTTCTCCAAACCACCATGTGCCCCTACATATGCCAATATATACCTAGGGTGGTGTGAATGTGGAACCGTATTTAGGGAAAGGATGGAGAAATACACAGACCATATTTTGTTGTGGCTGAGATACATAGACAACATCTTCATTTTGTGGAGAGGGGAGGAACATATCTTCAAATCTTTCATAAGTGAACTGAACCTGAATGAATTAAATCTAAAGGTCACTTATGAGATAAACTATTATAAGTTTACCTTCCTAGATCTAAGCATATCCAGGGACATGTTCTGTAAATTAAAAACTGATTAATATAGAAAAGAATATGGCGACCAACTCAATTCTGAAATTTAAAAGTGCACATCACGTATCCACTAAACGAGCAATCCCCTTTGGAGAATTCTTACGCCTATGCCAAAACTGTTCTAGGATAGAATCTTTCAAAACACAGGCCAAAGATCTTAAATATAGACTCGAAGAGAGGGGTTACCCTCACTCAGTGCTAAAAAGGGTATATCATAGAGCACTACATACCCCAAGAATTGAACTACTGATACCTAAAACAAGAAAGAAACATGATGACAAAGTGAGATTCATTGGTACCTACAATAAGGCCCATAAGGAGATCACAGAAATCCTGAATAAACATCTACATTTAATACAAACAGATGAGTATATGGCAAAAAGTGTTGGAGACAGGCTCTCAATAAGTTGGAGAAGAGACCCAACTATAAGAGATACAAATGTCAAGAGTCATTTTGTTAAACATATAAATAGGAGAAAAGACAACCTACAAGGCACATTCCCTTGTGGTACGTGCAAATGTTGCCCATACATACGCACTGTAAATAAGATGGAAATTTTTCCGCATGGAACCAGGCATATGAATGAAATATACAACTGCAGAAATAGGAATATTATCTATTGCCTGGAATGTATGTGTGGGAAAAGGTACGTGGGTATGTCCACAAGAGAACTAAGAACCAGATTGGGCAAACATCTGGGCAACATCAGGAATGCAAAGAATGATCTTGAGAAAGATAGAAAAATTGCCAAACATTTTATAGACCACCATGGTGGTAAACCAGAACTGAAATGTTGGATCTTACAAAAGATCAAATTAGGTATCAGAGGAGGGAATGAAGAAACAGTCCTCCTAAGAGAAGAAACAAAATGTTTTTTTTTTTTGGTTACAAACTGTGGCCCCTGCAGGTCTTAATGAACAGATAACATACAGCTCATATTTGTAGGATCAAAACTACTGGTATATACTGTACAGTCCTATATTGGCCTGGGAAAAACAAAAAAAGAGAAATTATACTTTAATATTAATACAGTATGTGCACTTTGAAAATAAATATGAAACCTAACTCTTACTATTAAATAAGATGCTGAGAAAATAATGCCCAATCTCACTAGGGTTTGAGAGTCTCTGAGAACATACAACGATATAATATCCATATAGAGAACGAATATAGACCCAACTTGTCAGTATAATTATATGACAGACATATCTAACATGTGCAAGAAAAAGTGACATACAGTGACCTGGGATCACCATATAAAAAATACCTTATGGGATATGTGTTTGTATAAACATTAAGTGAAAGTGCGGAACTCAGGGATGACAAGTATGTAACTAATCTGAACATGATCACAAATACAAATGACATACAAATGCACTATCTTGCCAAAATATGCATAATAATATGAAACGGATGTTTATCTGCAAACATCTATGATCAAATATCTGAGACAATAACTAAATTGATAAATAATAATATGGATGTTAGAAGTTCTTACTATATGAGAATGCAAATATAAAACTGTAATTAAAGTTATTAGATTGGTGATTGGTGGGCATAGCCACATACCTCTTCCGATGAAAAACTAGTACATTGACATAGAAGAAATCCAGAAGTTATTACCGCATTTTGATTGGTGGTTGAAATCACGTGATGGTCCGGACACACCTCCCTTCTGATTGGCCAAACGCTTTTTAAATAGACGGCAGTGATGGCGATCGGCACCTTTGACAAAGCAGTGGCAAAACACGCGGCAGGCATTTGCAATGCCTCTCTATACCAGCTACTTTAATTTAATTCTGTTGGCCTCAATTGGTATATAGGGGCTTAGTTAGATGTTTGCTTAAAAGGGTAAATATTGGGTCCTTGCAAGTCTCATGCACAATAGTTTCAAGGGGTGGGTGATTGCCTTATACTCCCTATTACTCCATTGTGGGTCCAGCTTAAACCTGAACCTAGCCTTTATTTGTGAAATGGCTCCTATCCCTAGCAACTATTAACAGTTACCGTAAGCTCCCTACTATAGATAGACATAGCTGGATATATGAGAGGTTAGTTTTCTATTAAGATGTTTATGTTTTAAATGTATGTTATGTATAGGTGGCAATATATTTAAATGATAAACTAATACAAGTTTTATTTTATATATCAAGCGCTTATTTCCAATAATTTAGTAATAACTTACACTCAGAAATCAGTGTGCTAATAATGATTCTTTCCTATACCTCTTTGTTTGTTCCTAATCTATGATTTGGCATTAGGCACTGCCCCCATAAGGCTACATAGGCTTACCTTAGGGGGACATTTGACATTTTGAGTCTAGGTTATAAACCCCATTTTTGCCCTGGGGATTTACTTACTTTTTATAACTTAACCTGTTATTGCTCATGCTCAGTTGAAATAAATAAATAAATAAATAAATAATGTATTATTTATAATTATTATTATTATAAACTCATTATGTCTGTTTGGGCTTGTATATTCTTTAAGCATTTTTTTTAAAAATATTTCAACATCATTTTTCATTTTATATAAACAAAAACAATAACCTGAAAACTGTCAAGACAATACTCCTTTTTATGTAAATTAATGAAAATGTGCACCTTGAAAAAAAAGCTATTTACAATTGATTAATCCTTAGAGTGTCTCTCTGTCTGCTCCTCACAATACCTGCTGCTCAAAACCCCTCTCTACTATTCTAATCTGTCTCTGTTGGTCAAATTGATCTCTGCTCACAAGTTGGCCACCCCATGCTCCCAATCGGAAAACTCATAGAGCAACAAAAAGGAATGCATACTTGGCCCACCTCCTTTTACAGATATGCCCCACTGCAGCATGCAATTTTAGTTCCCTTTCTGCAGAGCTGTGTTTATTGCATGTCATAGCACTGTAATAGGCATAAAAATAACAACACAAGTGTTGGGCATAAAAGAAAATAAAGGGCTAGAATACAAGTGGAGTGAATGTGTGTTATCTTCCACTCTCATGCAAGAACAAGGCATATTCAAATATTACAAGTTATTATGCTTCTAATAAATAAAATAAATGCTTCTAATAAAAGCTATTGCTGTTTCAAAAATGTATTTAAGTATGCACTGTGTACCAGCATTTTAAACACAGCACTTGCTGAGAAAGCCTAAGGTGCTTGTACCATCTGGTAATGACTCAATGTGTTAATTGCTGACATGATACAAGCCCCACTGATGATCTGTGCAGCTGCATTTTTTAAAATGTGGGCGCAGTGACAATATCCAGCTATGCTTCACATGCACATGCAGGGAAAAACACTAAAACAGTGATAACTTTTACTAGAAGCATTTTTGCCAATACATTTATATTGCAAATATGTTTCTATTCAAAGATGTAATAAATATATGTACATTTAAATTTTGACTGGAATGTCCCTTTAATGCTTCTAAAAGACGTTTAGTGCACCCTATATACTTAGGGCTAGAAAAAAGTGACACGCAAATGATTGTGCTCGCGTTTTCGCAAGCGTTTCCGACCCCTTTCAATTGCACTGATATTAAAATTGGAGCAAAATCGCATTTTCGCTTGCGCAATCTTGATTTACGCGAGAATCCCTACCGCGATTTCAGAGCTGTGGTTAACTGTTTTGCAAAAATAAAAATCTTGACTGAGCCATAAAAAACAAAATGTCTGGTCACTCTTTCATATGTATTTGACTGTTTTAAGGAGGTTTACTTGGCAATTATAAGAGATGACTATAAGGATTATCTCTTTAAAATGGTTTATGTCTTCCCCTCCCCCCCCAGAAATTATGTTTTCATGTATGATTGTTTTTTTTGTTCAGGATCAGGTTTTAGTGTCTCTTTATGTCCTTTTTTCCTGAAGTTACCCTACATGAGATGCTGTTGACGACAGATTGCTTGATTGAGATATGGATGACTTTATCTGAAATGCAAAAAATCATAACACTAGTCTTAAATACAAGTCAATCTTGTGTAGTTATTTTTTTATTTATGTTTTACTCACTAGGCTGCCTGATGAATTATCCATCCTCATGCCCTTGAAGTCCTATGACAGCCACTTTGGATATGGAGATTTTCAGCATAACTTCCCACTAATTGAAAACAATCACAGCTTGTTTCTTTCACTAATTTGTCTACAAGAGACATTTATGACTTCACACTTATAAGACCTATGTTTGACACTCAGTGAGATTTTACTTAAATCTGACAATACAAACATCATCTCTGATTTGAGATAAAAATGCATTTTTGATAGCACCGCTGACTCTCATTTACTGTGTGGAATAAACACTTAGAGTGTTTGTTAACTCCACTAAAATGCATTTTTATGTCATATTTAAATAAACAGGTAGGCCATATAATTAAAATGTATTATTAAATTTGCTATGTTCTTTTGGAATCCTTTATGAAAAGTAATCCTGGGTAAGCTGATAGGAGCACGTCTTCAGCATTCTATGGCCTAGATTTGGAGTTCGGCGGTAGCCGTCAAAACCAGCGTTAGAGGCTCCTAACGCTGGTTTTGGCCGCCCGCTGGTATTTGGAGTCAGTGATTAAAGGGTCTAACGCTCACTTTTCAGCCGCGACTTTTCCATACCGCAGATCCCCCTACGCCATTTGCGTAGCCTATATTTTCAATGGGATCTTTCTAACGCTGGTATTTAGAGTCGTTTCTGAAGTGAGCGTTAGAGCTCTAACGACAAGATTCCAGCCGCCTGAAAATAGCAGGAGTTAAGAGCTTTCTGGCTAACGCCGGTTTATAAAGCTCTTAACTACTGTACCCTAAAGTACACTAACACCCATAAACTACCTATGTACCCCTAAAATGAGGTCCCCCCACACCGCCGCCACTCGATTAAAATTTTTAACCCCTAATCTGCCGACCGCCACTTACGTTATACTTATGTACCCCTAATCTGCTGCCCCTAACCCCGCCGACCCCTGTATTACATTTATTAACCCCTAACTTGCCCCCCACAACGTCGCCGCCAGCTACTTAAAATAATTAACCCCTAATCTTCCGACCGCAAATCGCCGCCACCTACGTTATCCCTATGTACCCCTAATCTGCTGCCCTAACATCGCCGACCCCTATATTATATTTATTAACCCCTAATCTGCCCCCCTCAACGTCGCCGACACCTGCCTACACTTATTAACCCCTAATCTGCCGAGCGGACCTGAGCGCTACTATAATAAATGTATTAACCCCTAATCCGCCTCACTAACCCTATCATAAATAGTATTAACCCCTAATCTGCCCTCCCTAACATCGCCGACACCTAACTTCAATTATTAACCCCTAATCTGCCGACCAGAGCTCACCGCTATTCTAATAAATGTATTAACCCCTAAAGCTAAGTCTAACCCTAACACTAACACCCCCCTAAGTTAAATATAATTTTTATCTAACGAAATAAATTAACTCTTATTAAATAAATTATTCCTATTTAAAGCTAAATACTTACCTGTAAAATAAATCCTAATATAGCTACAATATAAATTATAATTATATTATAGCTATTTTAGGATTAATATTTATTTTACAGGCAACTTTGTTATTATTTTAACCAGGTAAAATAGCTATTAAATAGTTAAGAACTATTTAATAGTTACATAGTTAAAATAATAACAAATTTACCTGTAAAATAAATCCTAACCTAAGTTATAATTAAACCTAACACTACCCTATCAATAAAATAATTAAATAAACTACCTACAATTACCTACAATTAACCTAACACTACACTATCAATAAATTAATTAAACACAATTCCTACAAATAAATACAATTAAATAAACTAGCTAAAGTACAAAAAATAAAAAAGAACAAAGTTACAGAAAATAAAAAAATATTTACAAACATAAGAAAAATATTACAACAATTTTAAACTAATTACACCTACTCTAAGCCCCCTAATAAAATAACAAAGCCCCCCAAAATAAAAAATTCCCTACCCTATTCTAAATTAAAAAAGTTACAAGCTCTTTTACCTTACCAGCCCTGAACAGGGCCCTTTGCGGGGCATGCCCCAAGATTTTCAGCTCTTTTGCCTGTAAAAAAAAACATACAATACCCCCCCCCCCCCACATTACAACCCACCACCCACATACCCCTAATCTAACCCAAACCCCCCTTAAATAAACCTAACACTAAGCCCCTGAAGATCTTCCTACCTTGTCTTCACCATCCAGGTATCACCGATCCGTCCTGGCTCCAAGATCTTCATCCAACCCAAGCGGGGGTTGGCGATCCATAATCCGGTCCAGAAGAGGCTCCAAAGTCTTCCTCCTATCCGGCAAGAAGAGGACATCCGGACCGGCAAACATCTTCTCCAAGCGGCATCTTCGATCTTCTTCCATCCGGAGCGAAGCGGCAGGATCCTGAAGACCTCCAGCGCGGAACATCCATCCGGACCGACGACTGAACGACGAATGACTGTTCCTTTAAGGGACGTCATCCAAGATGGCGTCCCTCGAATTCCGATTGGCTGATAGGATTCTATCAGCCAATCGGAATTAAGGTAGGAATTTTCTGATTGGCTGATGGAATCAGCCAATCAGAATCTAGTTCAATCCGATTGGCCGATCCAATCAGCCAATCAGATTGAGCTCGCATTCTATTGGCTGATCGGAACAGCCAATAGAATGCGAGCTCAATCTGATTGGCTGATTGGATCAGCCAATCGGATTGAACTTGATTCTGATTGGCTGATTCCATCAGCCAATCAGAAAATTCCTACCTTAATTCCGATTGGCTGATAGAATCCTATCAGCCAATCGGAATTCGAGGGACGCCATCTTGGATGACGTCCCTTAAAGGAACAGTCATTCGTCGTTCAGTCGTTGGTCCGGATGGATGTTCCGCGCTGGAGGTCTTCAGGATCCTGCCGCTTCGCTCCGGATGGAAGAAGATCGAAGATGCCGCTTGGAGAAGATGTTTGCCGGTCCGGATGTCCTCTTCTTGCCTGATAGGAGGAAGACTTTGGAGCCTCTTCTGGACCGGATTATGGATCGCCAACCCCCGCTTGGGTTGGATGAAGATCTTGGAGCCAGGACGGATCGGTGATACCTGGATGGTGAAGACAAGGTAGGAAGATCTTCAGGGGCTTAGTGTTAGGTTTATTTAAGGGGGGTTTGGGTTAGATTAGGGGTATGTGGGTGGTGGGTTGTAATGTTGGGGGGGGGTATTGTATGTTTTTTTTTACAGGCAAAAGAGCTGAAATTCTTGGGGCATGCCCCGCAAAGGGCCCTGTTCAGGGCTGGTAAGGTAAAAGAGCTTGTAACTTTTTTAATTTAGAATAGGGTAGGGAATTTTTTATTTTGGGGGGCTTTGTTATTTTATTAGGGGGCTTAGAGTAGGTGTAATTAGTTTAAAATTGTTGTAATATTTTTCTTATGTTTGTAAATATTTTTTTATTTTCTGTAACTTAGTTCTTTTTTATTTTTTGTACTTTAGCTAGTTTATTTAATTGTATTTATTTGTAGGAATTGTGTTTAATTAATTTATTGATAGTGTAGTGTTAGGTTAATTGTAGGTAATTGTAGGTAGTTTATTTAATTATTTTATTGATAGGGTAGTGTTAGGTTTAATTATAACTTAGGTTAGGATTTATTTTACAGGTAAATTTGTTATTATTTTAACTAGGTAACTATTAAATAGTTCTTAACTATTTAATAGCTATTGTACCTGGTTAAAATAATTACAAAGTTGCCTGTAAAATAAATATTAATCCTAAAATAGCTATAATATAATTATAATTTATATTGTAGCTATATTAGGATTTATTTTACAGGTAAGTATTTAGCTTTAAATAGGAATAAGTTATTTAATAAGAGTTAATTTATTTCGTTAGATAAATATTATATTTAACTTAGGGGGGTGTTAGTGTTAGGGTTAGACTTAGCTTTAGGGGTTAATCCATTTATTAGAATAGCGGTGAGCTCCGATCGGAAGATTAGGGGTTAATAATTGAAGTTAGGTGTCGGCGATGTTAGGGAGGGCAGATTAGGGGTTAATACTATTTATGATAGGGTTACTGAGGCGGATTAGGGGTTAATAACTTTATTATAGTAGCGCTCAGGTCCGCTCGGCAGATTAGGGGTTAATAAGTGTAGGCAGGTGTCGGCGACGTTGTGGGGGGCAGGTTAGGGGTTAATAAATATAATATAGGGGTCGGCGGTGTTAGGGGTAGCAGATTAGGGGTACATAGGGATAACGTAGGTGGCGGCGGTTTACGGAGCGGCAGATTAGGGGTTTAAAAAAATATGCAGGGGTCAGCGATAGCGGGGGCGGCAGATTAGGGGTTAATAAGTGTAAGGCTAGGGGTGTTTAGACTCGGGGTACATGTTAGAGTGTTAGGTGCAGACGTAGGAAGTGTTTCCCCATAGCAAACAATGGGGCTGCGTTAGGAGCTGAACGCTGCTTTTTTGCAGGTGTTAGGTTTTTTTTCAGCTCAAACAGCCCCATTGTTTCCTATGGGGGAATCGTGCACGAGCACGTTTTTGAGGCCGGCCGCGTCCGTAAGCAACTCTGGTATCGAGAGTTGCTTTTGCGGTAAAAATGCTCTACGCTCCTTTTTTGGAGCCTAACGCAGCATTTGTTTGAACTCTCGATACCAGAGTTAATTTTATGGTGCGGCCAGAAAAAAGCCCGCGGAGCGTTAACAGCCCTTTTACCGCCGAACTCCAAATCTAGGCCTATGGGAGCAGGGTTTGTAACTATGTATAATATTGCTGTAAACATTATTGCAAACACTGCTGCCAGATGGATAAATACACATGCTCGATCATGAGATCTCCTATGATTACTCTTTAGCCAACATTTTATTTCACTATTCAGAAAGAGCATACATTTTTTATTTTTTGTATTTATATTTTAAACCAACAGTATATCAATGTCAATACATAAAAAACAAAACCATGAAGATTTACGGCTTCCGAAAAAATTCCTTGACACACTGTTAGTAATTTTCTGAACATATCATAATACCAACAATCTACTTTTTCGATACAAAAGGAGAAAAATAATTATTATTAAATTCGAGTTAAATTTTGAATTATAATAATTTTCCAAAAGAAAAAGAGGTAAAAAGAAGGAAAAAAGGGGAAAGGAGAAAAAAAAAAGAGAGACCCCCCCCCCACGCCTCCAGTCTCATCCTCGTCTCTTACCATATACTCAGTAGAACTATTTCAGTATTTCTAAATGGGAAAAACAGGTGATTAATTTCTCTGGATAGGAATATTTTAATACATTTCAACCATTTTTAAAAGAAATTACATATTTCCCTATCTGAATTCAGATCTGTGGTCATTTGCTCGATTATAAGCTGTTTTTTAAGATAATTCTTAACTTCTTTTATCGATGGGCAGTATTTACTCTTCCAATTCTTAAGAATTAAGCCTCTAGCAGCAAGGATAACCAAATTTGTTATCTTAGCTTCGTTTGAAGACCTTGTTTGATCTATAAAAAATATTATATCTTTTAGCGTGAGTCTTGGAAGGGATATTTTGAGGACCTTAAGTAGCCAAAATTCTATTCTATTCCAAAATTGCTTTAATTTAGGGCATGTCCATATCATATGTATTAAATTTGCTGCTGATAAGCTACACTTTGGGCATTTATTACATTTTATGTTGTTCCATTTAGCTCCTTTTTCTGGGGTATAATAAGTTTGATAGATTAATTTTATGTGGGACTCTCTCCAGGTTTCAGAGACCGTAGCATTGAAAAGCAAATGTAATGAACATACTACATAAATATTCTGATCAATGTTATCAGAGATGAGAGCTGACCACTTATGAGCTATGCTTTCTAAATTAGAGCCTCCAGACTGTGAGACCAGGTATGAGTACCAAGTGGAAATAGACTGGTGGCCTTCTTTGGCTAGAGTTAGCCAATTCTTGAGTTTACTCCACGACCATTTCCAGGGAAATGTATTAACTAGTTGCTGGACATAATGTCTTGCTTGTAAAAATGCGAAGAAATCCTTATTATTTAAATTAAATTCTTGTTTCAATTAATTAAAGAATCTGATAATACCTGTTGATGGGTTAATTAATTGAAAGACATAATAAAGACCTTTCCTCTGCCATTTTTTTAACAGCTGTGATTGCGAGCCTTCTTGATAATCTTGATTCCCTAAAAACGTTTGGAATCTAGGGATATTAATATTTAAATCTACTTGTGATCCAATCTTTTTCCAGGCCTATATTATTACGTAGATTGATTTGAATGCTTTGACTTCACTAGGAATTAATTTAAGATCTGTATGAATTAAGGAAATGGGAGTAAAAGGATATATCATATTCGCTTCTAGTGTGTTATCTGTAAAACGATCTGATTCTATTATCCAATCAACTACAATGCGACTGAGAAAGACTAAGTTGTATATACGCAAGTAAGGAAGGTCAAGACCGAACAGATGTTTAGGAAGGAATAATTTATGTGTTGATATTCTAGGTTTTCTTGATTTCCAAATGAACTGACGGATTGTTGTATTGAGTTTCTTAATGTCATAAATTTTCAGAAAGATAGGGAGATTTTGCAAAATATATAAGATTTTCGGCAAGAGTACCATTTTAAATAATGCTATACGTCCCGATATAGATAAAGGAAGATTTTGCCAGTTCTTCATGTGGGTAGTAATTTGTGCAAGAATAGGGGGAATATTCAATGAATACCAGTTCTGGGGGTTGGCCAATACCATGAACCCAAGATATCTAAATGCTTCTGTAACTATCTTAAAGGGAATCTTTGTCAGAGTGTTCTTTGTTTTTTTAAACCAGAGTAATTCAGATTTGGAATAGTTAACTTTGTAGCCAGAGTATTGACCAAAAAGATTAATTATATCCATAAGCTTGGGTATATTTAAAATGTGTTAGACATATAGATTAGTACATCGTCAGCATAAAGTGCCAATTTCACCTCTTTTTTTTAATCTTTATACCCTCAATATGTTGCCTGATTTTAATAGCAAAAGGTTCGATTGCGAGGTCGAACAGTAATGGCAAGAGAGGGCAACCTTGCCGCGTACCTCTTTCTATTTTGATTATTTTTGACTCTGCCCCATTAATTATTAAACTGGTATAGGATTGAATGCATAGATTCTTAATTAATCTTGGAAAGTTATTATCGAGTCCAAAACGATGCAAGGTGTTCAGCATTTAGTCATGACTCACACTATCAAACGCTTTTTCAACATCGATAGCTATAACCGCTACATCAGATTGGTCATCCCGTGCTTGATTGTCAGAATTTTTAAAGTAGTCAACCAGTAGTAACAGTTGTCTTATCTTAGCTGACGAGTTGCGGCTATGGAGAAACCCAGCTTGATCTTTATGGATGATCTCTGATAGTCCTTCTTGCAATCTTCTGGCTAGAATAGAAGTGAATATTTTGTAGTCCGTGTTTAACAAGGCTATATGCCTATATGCCTCTTTTTTACTGGGATCCCAAACAACCCTAAGTATAAGGATACAGCAAAATCACTGGAAATTGGAAGATTATCAGTATAGTATAAATTAAAAAGCTTTGTCAGATGAGGAGCGAGAGTTGAAGCCAAACTTTTATAAAGTTCATTTGGCAATGCGTCTGGGCCTGGAGCTTTGGCTAACTTGAGTGATTGAATAGCTTGGTTAACTTCAAGTTCTGAGATCTCAGAGTTAAGTTTGAGATTAAATTCAGTGCTGCTATGTGGTAGCATAATATCTTCCAAGAATTTTTCATGTGCTTTACTCCCACAGGAAGATGAGAAGTAAATTGTTTTATAGTAGTGATAAAAAGAATTAGAAATTTCCTCATTAGAGGTAAGAGTCTTCCCTTTTTCTTGTATGGAATCTATAATTGAGGACTGTCTACAGTTTCTCACTAGCTTAGATAGTAGTTTGCCTGATTTATTGCCAAACTTAAATAGTTTTGCTTGGTATTTTAATTCTGCCTGGGAAGTATATCGAATTAATAAAGTGTCCCATTCATTCTTTGCCTTTATATATCTTCTCCAGTTATCATTTGATGGAGCACTTAAGTATATGTTATATGCATTTAAGACAGCAGCTATCACCTCTCTTTCTTTCTTTCTCAAATCTTGTTTAAAGGGACATAATACTCATATGCTAAATCACTTGAAACTGATGCAGTATAACTGTAAAAAGCTGACAGGAAAATATCACCTGAGCATCTCTATGTAAAAAATGAAGATATTTTACCTCACAATCTCCTCAGCTCACCAGAGTAAGTTCTGTGTAAAAAGTTATACTCAGCTGCTCCCAGCTGCAGGTAAAAAAACTAAAAAAATGAAGAAATGAACAGCAGCCAATCAGCATCAGCAGTGCTGAGGTCATGAACTCTTACTGTGATCTCATGAGATTTGACTTAACTCTCATGAGATTTCATAGTAAGCTTCCTTTACCTGATTGGTGAAATAATATGAGAGTGCACGAAGCTCATCCTTTCAGATGTCCCGGGACAGACACACTAATATGCTGCTTAGAAATCCTTTACAATGGGAGGTGGCTACTGAGGAACTTTTGAGGTAAAATATCTTTCTTTTTTACATAGAGATGTTCAGGTGATATTTTCTAGTCAGCTTTTTACAGCTATGCTGCATCACTTTCAAGTGTTTAAACATTTGGGTATTATGGCCCTTTAAGATTTGCCATGTATGCAATTATATCTCCTCTTATTACTGCCTTTGCAGTTTCCCAAATTACAGAAAAGTTAGATACTGAGCCGATGTTAAATTGAAAGTACTCATCAAATTTAGATTTTAGCCAATTATTAAATTTAGAGTTTGTGCTCAGATATTTGGGATAAAAAAAGCGGGTTGTTTTTGTGTGAATATTTTTGCTCGGAATATCCAACATTATAGGAGCATGATCTGAAATACCAATTTCAGAGATTAAAGCTTTTGCTCCTATTTTATGCAAACTTTCACTAGTCAACATAAGATCGATCCGGGAGAATGATTTAAAAGATATAGAAAACAGGTATAATTCCTAACATCTGGATTTTGTAACCTCCATATATCTCTAACTGCTAAGTTATGGAAGATAGAATTGAACATTTTTGTTTCAAGATTATCTTTGTTTTTGTTTTTTTAAAGAAATAGCCTTGTCTCAGTCTATCTATAGGAAACTGGGGGCCATGTTAAAATCGCCTGATAAAATTATATGCCCCTCTGCCACCTGTAGGATTTTGGCCTGGAGAGAGTCCCAGAATTCTGAGTCAATTATATTGGGTGCATAAAGGTTACAAATGGTATAAATTGTGTCTGTAATTTTTAGTTTTAGAATTAGATATCTACTTTCAGGATCCAATACTGTTAATTATTTAACATAATTTAATTGTTTCCCCAGTAAAATCGCAATACCTTTTTTCCTATTGATAGTTGGGGTAAATATAGCCTCTGCTACCCATGAAGATTTAAGTTTAATAGATTATTCAGCATTTAGATGTGTTTCTTGCAGCAAAGCAATAGATGTGTTAAGTTTACAGAGATGTGTTAGGATCGTTTTTCGCTTTATTTATTTTTCATTCCATGAGGTGAATCTAATATTTGTGTGC
Source organism: Bombina bombina (assembly GCF_027579735.1). Taxonomy (NCBI): domain Eukaryota; kingdom Metazoa; phylum Chordata; class Amphibia; order Anura; family Bombinatoridae; genus Bombina; species Bombina bombina. The sequence continues at coordinate 140,934,419 of NC_069501.1, read as the reverse complement.
ATTATCCTTTATACCGTGAGGGAGAGAACCCGATAGGCATGAGAGGGAGAGGGAGAAAAAAAAAATGTCCCCATACAGGGGAGAACAAGAGAGGGAAGGTACCAGGAAAAACATTTCCATCTCACTAACAAATTTAAAGTCATACAATATTCTTATTTTGCTTATTATCAATTTGTCCTATGTTCAGCAAATTTTTCCTCAGCCTCTTTTGCTGTATCAAAGAAAAAAGTCTGCCCTTCTACGGTGAGTTTACCTCTGGCTGGATATATTACTGTGGCCTGCCATACAGCTTTTATCATTTTTCCACAGATTGGGGATAATTCTCTCCTTTTTAGGGATTGAAAAATCTTGGAAAAGTAAGATTTTAGAGTCATTATAATATATTGTTTGTTTTTTGCGATAATACTGTAAAAAAGATACTTTGTCCTGATAATTCAGGAATCTAGCAATTATCAGTCTTGATTTGGCACGATCGCTCATATTATCTCATAGTTTCCCCAATCTGTGAACTCTTTCAATAACATTAGGTTGCTGAGATGGAGGCAAATTTAATAACTGCGGTAGTGTATGGGTCATTAGTTTTAATAAATCTTCTTCTTGCCTAGTTTCAGGGAAACCTATAATCCTAAAGTTATTCCTTCTGGACCTGTTTTCCAGGTCCTCAAGCTTAGCCTGAATTTTTGCTAGTTCACTTTGGTTACCCTCTATTTAAGGAATATATATATTTGTGACATCCTCAATGTCTGATATCCGTTGTTCAGCTTCCTCTAACCTTTTAGAAAACTGTCTGATCTCTGTTGTTAACATTAGAATATCCTACTTAATCTCAGTTTTTAGTAAGTCAAATTTAGGAGTTATCGCTTCTATTATATTGGCAACTAGATCTTGTGACTCCTGGGTGGTCATAATATTTTGGGTTTTAGTTAAAGTATTTTCTACTTGTATTTCTGGTGGAATTTCCATAGGAGTCTTATTTTTGCGCTCCCTGCTTTTAGCCGCCATGTCTGGATTGAGTTTAGGTGTGAGAGATGGTGATTTAATAAATTTATCCATAAAAAGTGATAGTGAAATAAATGACTTTTAAATCCGTCTAGTGAAAAAGGGGAGATGGAGTGAGGAGGGGAAGTGCTTACGTGCGATGGGGAGGAAGGGAAGTGGGAGAAAAAAAAAAAAAAGAGAGAGTGAAGTGAATTTGCCTATCAATCAGTGATGGGATGGTTCACTGTTACTGTGAGGGACATAAGATCAGAGTATGGTGGACAATAATCACAGGTTATGCAAATAAATTTCACATCAAAAGCCAATTGATATATGCTTCAGACTGTTTTATTAACTGCTTAAAGGAGAGTAGTAATTTGCAATTATCAGTTATATTTCAACAGTGAAATTTGTTTCTTCTTTCTTCCCCTATCTCCCCCTTCTCCTTCCCTTTTTCTTTTAAAAAACACCAGAGTAAGATAGACCTATTTTGTCTCTAATATGCTTAATTTCAATCTTGAATTTCATTTAATGAAAAAAAGGGGTTATTACATAGTCAATTTTAGTTATGACCTCTCACTGAGAAATAAACATTTGACATGTGCTGACCTTGTCTCAAAAATTGAGCAAAATCTCACTAAGAGTCACAATTGTGAGGAAGTCTAATTTCTGGACCAACCACAATTATGCAAGTTTGAATATGTAGAAAAAAAATTCTATAAATACTTAGTAAAGAACTTCTAAGGGATTGCAATGCCCCTCTTTTTTGCAGATTTTCTCAAAAAAACATAGATATAAATATTGATCTCTATATGATACAATTTTCTATTTTGAGATCTGCGGTGTTTTAACTTTATTTAGCTTGATCTATAATGCCTTCTTGAGGGTACAATATAATTTATTAATCTTATTCAGGAACTAAAGCTTTATAGAGCTAGCATACTTATGCAGAAGGAAAAGGATATGGTCAAGAGTTAGCCTGGTCACATTTAGGGGTACATGTGTAATCACAGTTTTTAATGTACAGTATTTTCTTTACGTTATCAATATTTTTTATGTTACTTCTTAAAGAATTTTCAGTTTAAGCATAAATTTAAAGGTAATAGTTAGCCTGCCAGTTCCCCTTATTCTCCTCAATTATGCTTAATTTATTAGTAATACACCGTAGAATTTGAGATTACAATTAAGCAGCAATTCAACATGTACTTTTCCACATTGCTAGACAGGACTATATAACAAAATTAAAAAGATGGTAGGGTAAATGCAATTTCTTAATCTCCACACCGTTTTAACCATTTCAATGAGAAAACATTTCCTTTACTTATATAACACATGTGCAACAGTGTTCCTTGTATCCAGCCAGGATTTTGTTTTTCATTAGATGCAGAGAAATGTTAGTCTGTGAGCTTTAGATACATGAACTATAGGTAAATAACAATGTATCTCTTAGCTCCTAGAGAGTGATACACATAAGGAAATGTTTCTCCTATTTGCCTCCTTCCCCTCTGCACCTTCCTTTACTTGTGCGGCAGAAGAGAGAAGAATAGTTTTTAACTCTGTATGTCCAAGCACAATTTTCTTTATATTGGCCCATATTTTATAAAAATCCCATTTATTTATCTTTGGTTATCAAGAACCCTATGTTTGCTTGTTATATTTTTTTTTCCACAGCCTGAATATTTATATTATGCTAAGTCTCTACTTCATCTCATCAATGACAAGCCATGGTTGTAAAAGTCACCTCCGCTCTATCGCCCGCCTATAGTGGATGATTATGCGCCAAAAGAGTCCCTGGTTATCCGAAAAGCGATCCAGACGAAAGCAGGGACAGGCCTCCCATGCACGCCACAAAGCTCTTCAATCCGCGTCCAGACTCTATCAGACTCACCTCCCCTCACGCAGCAACGGTGGGAGGGGAGGGAGAAAAGTCCAGTCGATCGTCTCTAGCAGAGAAAGTGCGATCCAGGCAGCAATCCTTCAGCTATCAGCCAGAGCCCACCTCCTCCCGCGCAGCAACGGTGGGGGAGGGGGGGAAACAGCCGTCAGTGAGGAGACCAGACCCTGGGCAGTCCCAGGAGAGCTGCAGGTAATTCCTGCGGATATAATATGCAGTCCTCACAGGGTTGAATTCAGTAGGCTTAGCGGCGATAGAGAGGGGTGGGAAGGCTAATAGTTATGTTGTGAGTATACTTGCTGGGATACAGGGAGATCAGGTGCCTTCAGGTTGTGGAGCAAACTTTGAGTTGGTCTTGCCTCCTTTCTCTCAGTTTCCGTGAGATGAAAGGAGTAGTTAATGAGAAAGGACGTTTAAGACACTTGGTCCGGTTATTATAGCAACTGAACCAAGTTATAGGACCTTCTGGGTCATTTATTTGCCAGCAGTGGGATGACGTTCCACTTAGCCAGGTTCCAGGGATGTTGTCAGGGTTTATCCAGAAAACAGCCATACAATTAGGGTAAGGCACGAGAGTTCCACTGCCAAGGGCTGTGAAATTGGAGTGCAGAGCTCAGCAGCACATACTTTGCTCCTCCTCCACCGGAACCTCAGAGCATCTGGAGCATGCAAATCAGAACAAAGAGCATACATTTCTAAACAACTTTCATTTTTGCTTTTATTATCAATTTTGCTTGATTCTCTTGGAATTCTTTGTTGAAGGTGCAGCAATGCACTGACTGAACACATTGATAAGCCAATGATAAGAGGCATATTTGTGCAGGCACCCATCAGCAGCTAGCTTTCAGCTCTTGAGCCTACTTAAGTATGCTTTTCAACAAAGGATACCATGAGAAGGAAGTGTATTTGATAACATAAATTAAATGGAAAGTTGATTAAAATAGTATACTCAATCTAAATCATGATGTACATTGTTGGGTGGTTTCATGTCCCTTTAATTTAGGTTTCACTTTACTGTCTCTTTAAATGTAGGTTGCCTAATAGTGATGTCGCTAATAGTTTGCCGGCGAATAGTTCCCGGCGAACATAGCATGTTCGCGTTCGCATCGGCGGTCGAACATATGCGATGTTCGGTCCACGCCCTATTCATCATCATTGAGTAAACTTTGACCCTGTACCTCACAGTCAGCAGACACATTCCAGCCAATCAGCAGCAGACCCTCCCTCCCAGACCCTCCCACCTCCTGGACAGCATCCAATTTAGATTAATTCGGAAGCTGCATTCTAAGTGAGAGGAGGGACAGTGTAGCTGCTGCTGATTTAATAGGGAAATCGATAGCTAGGCTAGTGTATTCAGTGTCCACTACAGTCCTGAAGGACTCATCTGATCTCTGCTGTAAGGACAGCACCCCAAAAAGCCCTTTTTAGGGCTAGAACATCAGTCTGCTTTTTTTTTTTCCTGTGTAATCTAATTGCAGTTGCCTGCCTGCCAGCGTGTGTGTCCGGCTCACAGCGTATACTGTGCCCACTTGCCCAGTGCCACCACTCATATCTGTTGTAACAGTAGTGTACATTTAAAAAAAACAACACTTTTTTACTGTGAAATAATAGCAGTCAGTTTCCTTCACACGTGTGCGTTTCAGTGCCTGCCTGCCAGGGCACAGTGTCACACCAGTGCAACTCATATCTGGTGTAATAGTAGTGTACATTTAAAAAAAAAAAAACACTTTTTTGACTGTGAAATAATAGCAGTCAGTTTCCTTCACACGTGTGCGTTTCAGTGCCTGCCTGCCAGGGCACAGTGTCACACCAGTGCAACTCATATCTGGTGTAACAGTAGTGTACATTTAAAAAAAACAACACTTTTTTGACTGTGAAATATTAGCAGTCAGTTTCCTTCACACGTGCACGTTTCAGTGCCTGCCTGCCAGGGCACAGTGTCATACCAGTGCAACTCATATCTGGTGTAACAGTAGTGTACATTTAAAAACAACAACACTTTTTTGACTGTGAAATAATAGCAGTCAGTTTCCTTCACACGTGTGCGTTTCAGTGCCTGCCTGCCAGGGCACAGTGTCACACCAGTGCAACTCATATCTGGTGTAACAGTAGTGTACATTTAAAAAAAAAAAAAAACACTTTTTTGACTGTGAAATAATAGCAGTCAGTTTCCTTCACACGTGTGCATTTCAGTGCCTGCCTGCCAGGGCACAGTGTCACACCAGTGCAACTCATATCTGGTGTAACAGTAGTGTACATTTAAAAAAAACAACACTTTTTGACTGTGAAATAATAGCAGTCAGTTTCCTTCACACGTGTGCGTTTCAGTGCCTGCCAGGGTACAGTGTCACACCAGTGCAACTCATATCTGGTGTAACAGTAGTGTACATTTAAAAAAACAACACTTTTTTGACTGTGAAATAATAGCAGTCAGTTTTCTTCACACGTGTTGTTAACAGACCAGGGACCAGGTATATAGCAAACCTGATCTGTCTCTGACAGTTATCATAACAGCTTAGCAAATCGTGACAAGCAATATTTGCAGACAATAGCAATACACAGCAATATTTGTACAATATATGGGGGATATATATTAACAGTACAATTTAACCCTTAGACACTAATTTAACCCAATATTAGTGATTCAGAACGCATTGTAATATACTATGATTTAATTTACCACCTGTTCGATGTCCTGGCCTAATTTCAGGAATTGTTAAGAGATATAAATATCTATTTATACAGGGATACTTCACATTGATCACTACCAATATAAACAGTAGTCCTGGTCATTTAGTTGGTACATTAATCCTGATAGAGATATATTTGTTCTGAATAATTACCACCCTGGGTTTATACCGCAACAAATGCAATTTGTAAAAATGATTACTGTTACAAAATAATAAAATAGGAACGTCAGAGGAAATATTCATGCATGATGTATGATATTTAGACTATCCAAAAATACCAAATGTCAAACCAAGTACATGGTATATCACAAATATGCCATAATCATATACATTAACATGTGTTGTATCATACTAACTACCTATGCATGGTCTCTCGTGTTAAACCACCCTATAATCAACAATAGTGCCTGAACTAATTATTGTACTTGACCCTTGTGATACATAAACAAGGATCAACCATCTGATTGAGGAACCATAGATGTACTCTCAGTTTTCATTATTACAACTTCCTGATAAATTGCAAATTGCAAGGATTAATCACTGCTAACTTGGTGATCCAAACCCCTATTACCACTCTCTCCTCTTTTGAGCTAACACTATTCCTGTGTTTTTAATGTGTATTGTTCTACATTTTTTTAAAGTTCCAATAAAAGTTATATTTTAAATTTTCCTGTACAAGTGCCAATTGTAACTCAGTAGTATTCTACATTCAGGGAATTTGAGTGCTATAAATGTGTACATTTTCTGAAGACTTTGATCTTCTTTTCTTCTCTCATTAACCGGTACACAGCACCAACGTTTGCATCACGTAACATTAGGAGGAACACATGTACGTTAATTTCCTCCAAGTTATTATTTAAATAACTATTACTACTAATTATATTCCCTATAACATCTCAGTAGTGCAATTGGGCCCCTTTTTCTCTTATCATATCTGGTGTAACAGTAGTGTACATTTAAAAAAACAACACTTTTTTGACTGTGAAATAATAGCAGTCAGTTTCCTTCACACGTGTGCATTTAAGTGCCTGCCAGGGCACAGTGTCACACCAGTGCAACTCATATCTGGTGCAACAGTAGTGTACATTTAAAAAAAACAACAACACTTTTTTGACTGTGAAATAACAGCAGTCAGTTTCCTTCACACGTGTGTGTTTCAGTGCCTGCCAGGGCACAGTGTAACACCAGTGCAACTCATATCTGGTGTAACAGTAGTGTACATTTTAAAAAAAAAATACAATTTTGACTGTAATAGATTGAATAGCAGTTAGTTGTCTGCAAGCGTGTGTGTCAGGCCTACAGCGTCTATCCTGCCAACTTCTGCCAGTTCACAGTGCCACTCATATCTGTTGTCACAGTAGCTTGCATGCATAGTACCACTAATCGGAAAAAAAATGACAGGCAGAGGCAGGCAACCCCGCAGGGGCCGTCGTGGTCGTGGTGCTGTGATTCCCTTTGGCCCTAGAATAATGCCCAGTGTTCAGAGGTCACGTACCCTGAACTCGAACAGTTCTGAGGACATAGTTGACTGGCTAACACAGGACACCCAATCTTCTACAGCTTCTGCTCGGAACCTTGAAGCACCATCCTCCTCCAGCTTAGCTTCGGGCACCTCTCAAGTTACCACTCGGCTGCCTGCAGCCACCACCAACACTAGCACCACAGCCGCTTCACTTGATCTGTCAGAGGAGTTATTTACACATCAGTTGGAAGAAATGAGTGATAGTGATGCGCAACCATTATTGCCAGAGGATGTAGATAACAGGGATATGTCTCAGTCAGGCAGCATGGACGTACGGTGTGATGATGATGATGTTGTACCCGCTGCTGCTTCCTTTGCTGAGTTGTCAGATACAAGTGAAGCAGTTGATGATGACGATGAGTCCATGGATGTCACGTTAGAAGAGAAGAAGAACAGGGGGAAAGTGCAGATGGGGAGACAGAGAGGAGGATGAGACAAGTTGGAAGCAGGGGGAGGTCGTTGCAAGGAGCTAGTGGCATAGTCAGACAGCATGCATCGGCACCCGGGGTCAGCCAGACAGCACACCAATCAACGCTTGCTGTTGCCACCACCAGAATGCCGTCATTGCAGAGCTCAGCAGTGTGGCATTTTATTTGTGTGTCTGCCTCTGACAAAAGTGATGACATTTGCAACCTGTGCCAAAAGAAACTGAGTCGTGGGAAGTCCAACACCCACCTAGGTACAACTGCTTTGCGAAGGCACATGATCGCACATCACAAACGCCTATGGGATCAACACATGAGTACAAGCAGCACACAAACTCAAAGCCGCCATCCTCCTCCTGGTCCAGCATCTTCAGCCGTCAACCACTGCTGTCCTCCTTGCCCCCTCTCAACCATCCGCCACTCCGTCTCTCGCCTTGAGCAGTTCCTGGTCATCTGCCCACAGTCAGGTGTCTGTCAAGGACATGTTTGAGCGTAAGAAGCCAATGTCACAAAGTCACCCCCTTGCCCAGCATCTGACAGCTGGCTTGTCTGAACACTTAGCCCACCAGCTACACCATACCATACAAGCTGGTGGAGTCTGAGGCATTCCAAAAATTTGTAGCTATTGGGACACCGCAGTGGAAGGTACCCGGCCGAAATTTCTTTGCACAAAAGGCAATACCCAACCTGTACTCGATTGTGCAAAAGGAAGTAATGGCATGTCTGGCACACAGTGTTGGGACAAGGGTCCATCTGACCACTGATACCTGGTCTGCAAAGCATGGTCAAGGCAAGTATATCACCTACACTGTGCATTGGGTAAACCTGCTGACGGCTGACAAGCATGGAATGCGTGGCTCTGCAGTGGAGTTGGTGACACCGCCATGACTTGCTGGCAGGCCTGCTGCCACCTCCTCTACTCCTCCTACTCCATCCTCTTCCATAACCTCCTCAGCTGAGTCCTCTTCTGCTTCTACGTCTTGCTCCACATCAACGGCACCCCTCCAGCTCCCCATTTACTATTCCACATCCCAGATACGGAAGTGTCACGCCGTCTTGGGGTTGACTTGCCTGAAAGCAGAGAGTCACACTGGACCAGCACTCCTGTCCACCCTGAATGCACAGGTGGATCAGTGGCTGACTCCGCACCAACTGGAGAACAGCAAAGTGGTTTGTGACAATGGAAGAAATTTGTTGGCGGCATTGAATTTGGGCAAGTTGACACATGTGCCGTGCATGGCACATGTGTGTAATCTGATCGTACAACGCAGGCCAGGAAGGTGTGTGGCCATTTCAGGCATTCCTACACGGCCATGGCACACTTTTCATATATCCAGCGATCCAGCGGCGAAACAACATGCCAGTGAGGCGCTTGATTTGCGACAGCCCGACACGTTGGAATTCAACACTCCTAATGTTCGACCACCTGCTCCAACAAGAAAAAGCTGTTAACGACTATTTGTATGACCGGGGTGCTAGGACAGCCTCTGCAGAGCTGGGAATTTTTTTGCCACGTTACTGGACGCTCATGCGCAATGCCTGTAGGCTCATGCGTCCTTTTGAGGAGGTGAAAAACCTAGTCAGTCGGACCGAAGGCACCATCAGCGACATGATACCATTTGTTTTCTTCCTGGAGCGTGCCCTGCGAAGAGTGCTGGATCAGGCCATAGATGAGCGTGAAGAGGAAGAGGAAGAGTTGTGGTCACCATCACCACCAGAAAGAGCCTTATCCGCATTGCTTGCTGGACCTGCGGCAACGCTAGAAGAGGATTGTGAGGAAGAGGAGTCAGAGGATGAATGTGGCTTTGAGGAGGAGGAGGAAGACCAACCAGAACAGTCATCCCAGGGTGCTCGTTGTCACCTATCTGGTACCCGTGGTGTTGTACGTGGCTGGGGGGAAGAAGATACCTTCAGTGAGATCACTGAGGACGAGGAACGGGACATGAGTAGCTCGGCATCCAACCTTGTGCAAATGGGGTCTTTCATGCTGTCGTGCCTGTTGAGGGACCCTCATATAAAAGGCTGCAGGAGAACGACCTGTTCTGGGATTTCACACTACTAGACCCCTGGTATAAGCATAAAGTGCCTGAAATGTTACTGAATTACCGCAAGTCGGAAAGGATGCAGCAGTTCCAAAATAAATTAAAAAGTATGCTTTACACAGCGTATAAGGGTGATGTCACAGCACAACGGGAATCTAACAAGGGAAGAGGTGAAAGTTATCCTCCTCCTCCCACGACCACGCCGGCAAGGACAGAACGCTTTACAGACGTGTTGTTGATGGAGGACATGCAGAGCTTTTTAAGTCCTACGCATCGTCACAGCCCTTCGGGTCCACCCTCAGAGAATGACTCGACCGACAGGTAGCAGACTACCTAGCATTAACTACAGATATCGACACTCTGAGGAGCGATGAACCCCTTGACTACTGGATGTGCAGGCTTGACCTGTGGCCTGAGCTATCCCAATTTGTGATAGAACTTCTGGCCTGCCCCGCTTCAAGTGTCCTGTCAGAAAGGACCTTCAGTGCAGCAGGAGGTATTGTCACTGAGAAGAGAAGTCGCCTAGGTCAAAAAAGTCTAGATTACCTCACCTTTATTAAGATGAATGAGGGATGGATCCCGAAGGGACTGACAGTGGGCGATACATTCGACTAAAAAAGGCCTGATGAGATGAGCTGCCTTGGGCTAAAAATGGCCCACACGCTGCTGTATTTTATCTCTGAATGCCGGATGACTTGCGTGACTTATCCGCCACCAACTAGGGTTCAAGCCGCAATTTTTTAGGGCACTTTCTGCCTGGGAAACAAACATCAATTTTTCTGGCCGCTGCTACAGCAGCGGCTGCAACAATACCTAATTTTTCAGGCATGTGTACATGCCTAATTTTTCTGGCCTCTGGTGCTGCACTGTGGCTTCAAAAACCAAAGTAAAAAAAAAAGGCACATAACAAGGATTAAACACACCACTCCTATCTGGTGGCACATTATATTGTGGTTGTGCAAATGGACTGTTTGTAGTTGTTTGCGGTGCGTTAAACGGGGAGTTTGGTCTGTCACTGTGAAGCGGGCGTAACCCTTACACTACCTGATCAATACATCATACCTGATGTTTTAAAGCACGTTATTCTTATTATTTAGGAATGTTAGGTGATTTATGCCCTTTATGGATTAAAACCAGACTCTGCATCCACTATGTAATTTTCCATGGGAGTTTTGCCATGGATCCCCCTCAAGGCATGCCACAGTCCAGGTGTTAGTCCCCTTGAAACAACTTTTCCATCACTATTGTGGCCAGAAAGAGTCCCTGTGGGTTTTAGAATTTGCCTGCCTATTGAAGTCTATGGCGGTTCGCCCGGCGGTTCGCGTTCGCCGTTCGCGAACTGAAAATTTTATGTTCGCAACATCACTAGCCTAAATATAATGAGTATTTTTCAATATTTCCATATTTTAAACTTTACATTTTTTGGTGTGTCTGATAATTATTTTTTTCTGCACACTCCACTTGACTCAAATCTGTCCTTTATTCACCACATCCAATTGCTCTGTTCATCCTGCCATAACTACCTATGCAATATCTAACCCACTCCCTGGTAATTTCCCTGGTAATTTCCCAATTTGACTACTGTAATAACCTACTAACTGGCCTCCCTCTCTCCCACCTCTCCCCCTTCAATCCATCCTAAATGCCTCTGCCAGGCTAATCCACCTCTCCCGACTCTCTGTATCTGCTGCATCTCTCTGTGAGTCCCTTCACTGACTCCCCATTTACAGCAGAGTTAAATTCAAAATTCTCACCCAGACCTACAAAACCCTCACCAATGCTGCCCCACCCTACCTGTCCTCACTTATCATCAAATATACTCCAACCCATCCCCAAAGATCCAACAATGACCTGCTCCTTGCATCCTCTACCATCACCTCCTCCCATGCTAGACTACAGGACTTCTCTTGTGTGGCACCAACCTTCTGGAACGCATTTGCCCGAGCTGTAAGACTTTCCCCTAACCTGTCCGCCTTTAAACGCTCCCTACAGACCATTTTGTTCAGGGAAGCTTATCACCCCACTCAGTAACAAATTAACTTCATTTACCTAACAGTTGTCCTCATCTATCTCCTCACTAATATCATTCTCACCTTTGCAGTCCCCACTTCCTGTTTCCCATTCTCCTACCTATCTAGATTATAAATTTGCACTGGAATAGGGCTCTCAATTCCCCCTGTCTGTAAAATGTTGTCTTTTTTTTGTATTGTTTTTCTGTTGTACTTTTATCCTTGTACCCATGGGCAGCTCTGCGGAATCTGTTGGTGCTTTATAAATAAAGAATAATAAAAATATTTTCACTTCCATTGCATAGCAAATAAGCATTTATTTTTCTTATCTAGAAGCTATCCCTTTGGCACGTCTCCATTTTTAAACTTTCTATGTAGAGCAGACTGATGCAAAAATATATCAATCATGGCATTACCCAGGGAAGCTTCTACAGATACTGATTATCCTCAGTTGAGAGAGCCTCCGACCATTTGCACTGTTAGAAAATAGAAGCACTTTTTTCTGTTAAAAAAAAAATGTAAAACTTGATTTCCAAGCTTGCTTCTTTTGAATAAAGTATTAGAGAAAAAAAGGAAAATAATACATTAATGTTTTTGACCTCCTGTTGTTTACTATGGAATTCACTAGCCCCAGGGAGATTAGAGGCGCTAATTGAAATGCTGTTTGACATCTATGAACTGTAGTGAAAACAATCATAATACCATATTTTAAGTAGTAGTACAATCCATTGAAATCAAGCATATATTGACTGATTGCAAATGAGGTTTATTCTGACCTTTGTGCATGGATATACTGATATTTTATAGTGAAGAAGGTTTTATACTTGGCTTGCATCCAAGCTTGATGTAAACTTGAATGCAGACTGACTCTTAACAGCTTGATAAATGGTATTCTATGTATTTATGGGCTGTGTGTGCATGGGTATGAAGCACTGGCAACACTGTACCTCTTACTTGAATGTCAGCTACGTAAATAAATATTTTTATGTGAGCTTATAGAAGGTAAAGCAATAACTTTTTTTTTATTACACAGGGATATGTCATTAGTTCATTATTATCTCCCTCCATAAAAGTCTGTGCAATGCCTACCAAAATGACATAAAGGTCATCATGCACAAGAAAAATCTACTGATAACCTGGAAATACCATGTGCATAACAAGGTAGGGTTTTCATCTGATTTTGTAGATTATTAAATGTACTGGAAGTAAATATCACAAAAACATGCCTGAAATGCTTTTACAAGGGTCCTCTGATATAATGGGTGCCAGAGTTTTGAAGATTATAATAATTGTAGAAGAAAAAAATCAGAAGCCAGAAAAGAAGACCATCAAATGAAAATAATGCTTTATTATTGACGGTGACTTTTTTATTTCAATGCATCTGAGATCTTTAACAAACACGATTCATTACATATAATTAACCATGTAATACCATTATATTTGTATTATTAATGAGCATGTTATAACATCCAGTCACTGAATTGTAATCATGAAGCAACATTTTCATGGTTTAAAAGTGTGACTTCATCACTAAAATCAGATACACTGTAAATTGAGTATAATCAAGACTTATAGCCCTAAATAAACAAGTCATGTAAAACCCAATATATTCCATGAAATACTGACTTATAAAATGTTGTTGTGTATGAAAAGATTTATTTGATGGACTGGGATGCTGCCTGTGAGCATCTTTAATGCAAAGTAATTCAAAAACTATAAAAAAACTTTCTTATAAAATGGGATTTCTTTGAATAAGAAAACAGCTTATCACACTGTTCAAAGCACTCTAATAGCAGACTGCAATAGAGTACAGTCATGTCAAAAAGTTGCTGAAAAAAAGGCAAATTTTAAAACGGAGACATAGGTTTTATGCACACAAAATATAATATCAAATGTATTACTCATATGATAAACAAGTATAAATGATAAATAGCATAATACAGTAGAGAGTGATACAGTTTTAAAGAATGTGGGAAAACGCCAGGATATGATGTGTAACTTTAATCTAGCAAGGAAAAAGACATATACATTAGGCTCCATGTATGAAGCAGTGTAAGCTGCTCTGGGGGCCCTTGCGGGGAAGGTTTGCATTGTAAGAAGCAGCGGTCATTGAACGTCCCTTCTGTGATTGACAGTACCTTTTCTCGCGCGAGTGAAGGGGCAGGCATTACACACTCATTGGATTGTGTAATGATGCATATGGGCCAGCGGATGAACAGCTCCACTGCCCATATGCAGTTAAGGCGTGCAGACAGCTTCTCAAGTTGAGAAGCTGTCAACCAGCCTGTTAATACAAGAGGCTAATTTTGTTTAGGTCAGAGTCTCCTTGCAGAATGAAGATTTTACAAACATCTACTTCTAAAGCACATGGAAGATGATTTTTTTTTTGTAAATGCTAGTGGAAGGAATCAAAAGAGAAACAACATTAATCAATTCTTTGAATCCATAACATTGACAAGGGAAAGCATCTATTAAAACACAATCGCCTAGATTACGAGTTTTGTCGGTAAAGACCCACGGTGCTAACGCTCCTTTTTTTGTCCAGCGCACCCTTAAGCCAAAGCTGATATTACGAGTTGTCTGAATGGCTGTGTTAGCCTCAGAAAAGGGAGCGTTGAGCAAAATTTAGCTTCACTTCAACTCTCAATACCAGCGTTGCCTACTGTAGTGGTAAACTGGAAAAACGTGCTCATGCACGATTTCCCCATAGGATACAATGGGGCTGAGCTGGCTGAAAAAAAACCTAACACCTGCAAAAAAGCCGTGTTCAGCTCCTAACGCAGCCCCATTGTTTCCTATGGGGAAACACTCTCTAAGTCTACACCTAACACCCTAACATGAACCCCGAGTCTAAACACCCCTAATCTTACACTTATTAACCCCTAATCTGCTGCCCCCGCTATCGCTGACATCTACATTATATTATTAACCCCTAATTTGCCGCTCCGGACACCGCTGCAACCTACATTATAGCTACGAACCCCTAATCTGCTGTCTCCAACATCGCCGACACCTATATTATATTTATTAACCCCTAATCTGCCCCCCCAATGTCGCCGCCACCTACCTACACTTATTAACCCCTAATCTGCCGACCGGACCTCGCCGCCACTATAATAAATTGATTAACCCCTAAACCGCATCACTCCCGCCTCGCAAACACTATAATACATTTTATTAACCCCTAATCTGCCCTCCCTAACATCGCCGCCACCTACCTACAATTATTAACCCCTAAACTCCTGACCCCAACATCGCTGCTATTATAATAAAGTTATTAACCCCTAAACCTAAAACAGACACGGATAGGGTATAGCGCTAGACCAAAAATAACAGCACCGAGTTACGCAAATTTGTTTATGGGGGATTGGGAGCATAGGTTCCTCCAGTTTGCGGAGCTCGGTGCAAATCTCGTGCTTTTCAAAAGATATATAGATGACATTTTGATCATCTGGCGAGGAACTGAAGATTCCCTTAAGGAATTGTTCAATACTATGAACAACAATGACAGGGGCTTAACCTTTACGTATGAAATTAGTGGGGAATCAATCAATTTTTTAGATTTGGAGATAATGGTAAATAAGGAGGAATTGATAACCAGAACGCACTTTAAACCGACGGACTCCAATAATTATATCCATGCAAATAGCTGCCACTTTTTTAAGTGGAAGGAAAACATACCGGTAGGACAATGCCTGAGAATTAGAAAGAATTGCACAAGAATTGAGGATTTTAATGAACAGGTAGCAATATTGGAGGAAAGGTTTAAGGAAAGGGGCTATAAAGAGAATAATATAAAGAATGCTATAACAAGGGCAAGGACCACCAACAGGGACTCACTGTTAGAATATAAAAGAAAGGAAGATCAAAGAAAGGATACATTGGATATACCATTTGTAAATACATATAGTGAGGATCATTTATTAATGAAGAAGATTCTGAGAAAGCACTGGCACTTGTTAAAAAATGACCCAGTAATTGGGGACAAATTGCCAGTTTACCCTAGGATAGTTTACAAAAAAACTAAGAACTTGAAATCGCTGTTAGCACCCAGTGAGTTTAGAAGGCAAAGAAAAAGTTAAAAAGATTTGGATTTGAGGGGGGAAGAAGTTAAGGACTTCTTTCCCTGTGCAACATGCAAAGCATGTAGATGTGGGTCAAAAAAGAAAAAGGATCCAATCCCGGGCACGAATAGAGAGTTTATTATAAAGGACACTATAAGATATAGTAATAAAGGGGTTGTGTATATGTTAAAGTGCTCATGCAATTTGTTTTACATTGGAGAGACAACTAGAATGCTCAGGGATCGGATTAGGGAGCATATCTGGAACATAGAAAAGGGGAAATTGGAAACCCACCTATATACACATTTTAGGGAAATCCATATGAACAATATTAAAGAACTAAAATACTGGGGATTGTGTGTAGTGCGAAATAACTGGAGGGGGGGGGGGACTTTGAAAATAGATTAGTCAAAAGGGAAGCAGAATTAATCTATGATTTTAACACTTTGCATCCGTTTGGTTTAAATTCAGAGTTGGAATTAGCCCCCTTTTTAACTTAGGGGTTTATTATCTTTAGTCCCCTGTGTTTGAGTATTTCAATTTTTAGCCTTTTTAGCTTAGTTAAGAGTTTTTTTTCTTGTGGGTCTGATCTATAACTCGATTTTTTAGAGAGTATTAAATAACTAGTATTAGGATTGTGGAGCAGGGAATTATTTAGATAGAAAGTAGGGCTAGGTTTGTTTGAGCAAGGTTCTAATCATATCCTATGTGATTTTCATGTTTTAAATTTTATATATATTAGTTATTTTAGATACCATTTTAAGTGTAATATATCTTGGTCTTAGGTTAACCACGCAAATTTTTTTCTGTATTTTATGGTATTTTTATTGTACTCTCTTGGATTGTCTATTTTTTCCTTTTATTTTTTTCTTTTATTTGACAGTCTCTTACTCTTATTAAAAATTGTCATTTTTATTTTTAATATTTTTAACTTTAAATTCGATTATATGGAAACGAATATCAATTAAATACTAGAGATCTAGCTTGTAATTTGGTGTGGAAACCTATGGAAAAAGAATGGCATGTGAGGTTTTCGGATTCCCCCCAGGAAGTAGTTACCTGCGGAAAGGTGTTGAAGCAGTAGCGAATCACCTGTACAGAGAGTGGATTTAAAGGCAGAGGTTGCAGGAAGTAGCATCTTGAAAAAGACCCACAAGGGGTTGAAACGCGTAGAGGACTTACCTGCTACTGTTTGTGACTATTTGGAGGATCGAAGCTGAAGTGAACTCTGTGTACCCTGGTGTACTAAATTGCAGAGGGCATCCTGTGGATACATTCGTGGAAACAAACACTTGCGCAAGTGGTCACTTAGGATCCGGAACCGGGTGACGTCACTCACAGGATTTTCGCTGATTTGACATCTGAAGGAGTAGCCGGAGTGTCGGGCCAGGTAAGGAGACAGCTGGCAGACACTTGAAAGAAGGTAGGGAAGCCTCCCGGCTCTATTATAAGTACTTGATTGCCTATTTAACTGAGAGAGCAACAAGGAAGGAGCTCTATACCATTGTGGGCTTTATTGTGACTAAAAAGAGACTGGGGATATAACGGCTTCATTCAGAAACATTAACCCTTATATTTTTGGAGTTGCAATAATTAATCCAAACCCACATTGTCATTCCGGACCACTTTTTTGGGGGATCCCCTTGAAACACTAACATTAAGATTAGAACACAGCCATCGTAGGTGTTCTCCGCCAGCTACATTTTATTTGGGAATCTGAGAGGTTGTGTGTAGTGTGTATGGTAAAACCGGTTCTATTTTATGTATGTTTGAATGCTATATGGATTTTATGCGTTGATTTTTATTAGTTGATTTATTAAATATCACATTTATGTTTTAACTGAGCATTGCCACTTGATTATTTATTTCACTTTGATAAACTGTATTTATATATATATATATATATATATATATATATATATAGGTGTTTTGCTATTTCGATCTATTTTTAATTATCACTGATTATTGCAACTAGATTATATTCTACTTTGACATAAATTGTATTTATATATATCCTATAAGGGCCTTTGGTCTTTTAAGTTTTAGATTGTTTAAACTGGTAACGATACAGTGAATTTTATATCTATATATCCTACAGCTCTATAGCGCCTCCTATATCCACTGATTCTGAACCCCTAAACCTAAGTCTAACTCTAACCCTAACACCCCCCTAACTTAAATATAATTTAAACAAACCAAAATAAATTTACTATAATTAAATAAATTATTCCTATTTAAAACTAAATACTTACCTATAAAATAAACCCTAATATAGCTACAATATAACTAATAGTTACATTGTAGCTATTTTAGGATTTATATTTATTTTGCAGGCAACTTTGTATTTATTTTAACTAGGTACAATAGCTATTAAATAGTTAATAACTATTTAATATCTACCTAGTTAAAATAATTACAAAACAACCTGTAAAATAAATCCTAACCCAAGTTACAAATACACCTAACACTACACTGTCAATAAATTAATTAAATAAATTAACTACAATTATCTAAACTAAAATACAATTTAACTAAACTATAATAAAAAAACACTAAATTACAGAAAATAAAAAAAAACATTACAAGAAGTTTAAACTAATTACACCTAATCTAAGCCCCCTAATAAAATAAAAAAACACCCAAAATAATAAAATGCCCTACCCTATCCTAAATTACAAAGTAATCAGCTCTTTTACCCGCCCTTAAAAGGGCTTTTTTGCGGGGCATTGCCCGAAAGTAATCAGCACTTTTACCTGTAAATAAAAATACAATACCCCCCCCAACATTACAACCCACCACCCACATACCCCTACTCTAAAACCCACCCAAACCCCCCTTAAAAAAACCTAACACTAACCCCCTGAAGATCTCCCTACCTTGAGTCTTCATCCAAGCGGGCCAGAAGAGGTCCTCCATCCGGTTGAAGTCTTCATCCAAGTGGGGCAGAAGAGGTCTTCCATCCGATTGAAGTGTTCATCCAAGCGACATCTTCTATCTTTATCCATCAGGAGCAGAGTGGCAGCATCCTGAAGACCTCCGACGCGGAACATCCATCCTGGCCGACGACTGAACGACGAATGATGGTTCCTTTAAATGACGTCATCCAAGATGGCGTCCCTTGAATTTCGATTGGCTGATAGGATTCCATCAGACAATCAGGAATTAAGGTAGGAAAAATCTGATTGGCTGATCCAATCAGCCAGTCAGATTGACCTTGCATTCTATTGGCTGATCGGAACAGCCAATAGAATGCGAGGTCAATCCGATTGGCTGATTGGATCATCCAATTGGACTGAACTTCAATCTGATTGGCTGATTGAATCAGCCAATCAGATTTTTCCTACCTTAATTCCGATTGGCTGATAGAGTCCTATCAGCCAATCGGAATTCGAGGGACGCCATCTTGGATGACGTCATTTAAAGGAACCGTCATTCGTCGTTCAGTCGTCGGCCAGAATGGATGTTCCACGTCACAGGTCTTCAGGATGCCGCCGCCCCGCTCTGGATGGATGAAGATAGAAGATGCCGCTTGGATGAACACTTCAATCATATGGAAGACCTCTTCTGCCCCGCTTGGATGAAGACTTCAACCGGATGGAGGACCTCTTCTGGCCCGCTTAGATGAAGAATTCGGCTCGGCTGAGTGAAGACGACTCAAGGTAGGGAGATCTTCAGGGGGTTAGTGTTAGGTTTTTTTAAGGGGGGTTTGGGTGGGTTTTAGAGTAGGGGTATGTGGGTGGTGGGTTGTAATGTTGGGGGGGGTATTGTATTTTTATTTACAGGTAAAAGAGCTGATTACTTTGGGGCAATGTCCCGCAAAAAGCCCTTTTAAGGGCTGGTAAAAGAGCTGATTACTTTGTAATTTAGGATAAGGTAGGGCATTTTATTATTTTGGGGGGATTTTTTATTTTATTAGGGGGCTTAGATTAGGTGTAATTAGTTTAAACTTCTTGTAATGTTTTTTTATTTCCTGTTATTTAGTGGGGTTTTTTTTGTATTATAGTTTAGTTTATTTAATTGTATTTTAGTTTAGATAATTGTAGTTAATTTATTTAATTAATTTATTGATAGTGTAGTGTTAGGTGTATTAGTAACTTAGGTTAGGATTTATTTTACAGGTATTTTTGTAATTATTTTAACTAGGTAGATATTAAATAGTTATTAACTATTTAATAGCTATTGTACCTAGTTAAAATAAATACAAAGTTGCCTGTAAAATAAATATAAATCCTAAAACAGCTACAATGTAACTATTAGTTATATTGTAGCTATATTAGGTTTTATTTTATAGGTAAGTATTTAGTTTTAAATAGGAATAATTTATTTAATTATAGTAAATGTATTTTGTTTTATTTAAATTATATTTAACTTAGGGGGGGTTAGGGTTAGACTTAGGTTTAGGGGTTAATAACTTTATTATAGTAGCGGTGACATTGGGGTCAGGAGTTTATGGGTTAATAATTGTAGGTAGGTGGCGATGATGTTAGGGAGGACAGATTAGGGGTTAATAAAATTTATTATAGTGTTTGCGAGGCGGGAGTGCGGCGGTTTAGGGGTTAATACATTTATTATAGTGGCGGCGATGTCTGGTCGGCAGATTAGGGGTTAATAAGTGTAGGTAGGTGGCGGTGACGTTGAGGGGGGCAGATTAGGGGTTAATAAATATAATATAGGTTTCATCGATGTTAGGGGCAGCAGATTAGGGGTTCATAGGGATAATGTAGGTGGCGGCGATGTCCGGTCGGAAGATTAGGGGTTAAAAATTTATATTATAGGGTTTGCGATGTGGGGGGGCCTCGGTTTTGGGGTTCATAGGTAGTTTATGGGTGTTAGTGTACTTTGTAGCACTGTAGTTAAGAGCTTTATGTTCCGGCGTTAGCCCATAAAGCTCTTAACTACTGACTTTTTTTGCGGATGGAGTCTTGTCAGTAGAGGCTCTACCGCTCACTTCTTATAAGACTTGTAATACCAGCGTTAGGCAAATCCCATCGAAAAGATAGGATAAGCAATTGACGTAAGGGGATTTGCGGTAGCCTCGAGTCGCGGAAAGAAATTGAGCAGTAGACCCTTTCCTGCCTGACTCGTAATCCCAGCGTTAGATAAAATGCAGCATTAGGACCCCTTAACGTTGCTTTTTAACCCTAACACAGAACTTGTAATCTAGGCGAATATATATTGTGATCTAAGTATCATTATACTCTTCGACACAATTCATTTTCAAACATTATTAATACTATTTACTACAATGACAGATTCAAGGGGATATGAAACTCTATTTTTTATTTCGTGATTCAGACAGAGCATACTACATATTTTTAAAAAGTTTCACATTTTCTTCTATTATCAAATTTGCTCTGTTCCCATTATATTCTGTGTTGAAGAGATATCTAGGTAAGTGTCTGAAGCACTAAATGGCAGGAAATAGTACTGCCATCTAGTGCTCTTGCAAATGGAAAACATTCTTGCAAAACTGCTACCATATAGGGCTCCAGAAATTGTATGGCTCCTAAGCATACGTCTGTGCTTTTCAACAAACGATAACAAAAGCATGAAGAATTTTAAAAATAAAAGTAAATTAAAAAGGTTTTTTTTAAATGGCATGCTCAAACAATTAAAATTGGGGATAGCCCCTGGCCCAGATGGCTTCACAGGATGCTTTTACAGTATATGTGGAAATCTTCTGAGTCCATTATTATTAAGAGTCTTTAATGATATAGCCTCTTCTGGAACAATACTAAAAGAATATCTAGAGGCCACTATAAAAACATTACTAAAACCCACTTTTGTGCGGTAGCTATAGGCCGATCTCCTTACTCAACCTGGACACCAACATTTACGCCAAAATCAAAGCAATCCAGCTAGTTAATGTTATCACTAGCATAATTCACAATGACCAAGCGGGCTTCATCCCAGGGTGGAAGGGACCAGATAACATGCGGTGCATGCTACACATCTTAAATGAAGCAAAGAAACAGGAGATCCAATTCTTGGCCCTGTCTCTAGATGCCAAAAATGCGTTCGACAGGGTCAGATGGGATTACTTGTGGGAGATGGGATTACTTGTGGGAAGTGCTCAAATCTTTTGGGTTCCCCACATGATTCATATCAACAATACAAGTTATCTCTTCTCTTTGCATTATATATAGTGCCCCTAGCTCAGACAATCAGATCCCATAGTCAAATTTTTGGCTACCACACTGTGGAATCTTACCACAAAATTGCACTTTTTGCAGATGACATGACCTTACTGTTGACATCCCCCCTCCAGATCAATGCCCGCAATGCTTGATATAATTAAGAGGTTTGGTATGTTGAGCTTTTATAAACGCAATATAGGTAAAACTGAGGTTCTTCATGTGGTGGTAATTAGTACCAGAATATTAAACCAAAGGGGTTGTCCACTTTTTTAAAATTATTTTATTTGAAGACAAATAATATAGGTATGAAGATTAACAATTATCTATAAGCTACAAAATATAAAACAAGTCTGAAGAAATACCAAGAGCTACAACATCCAGTCCAAATTATGCAGGGCAACTGTGTCTTAAGCAAACCCAGAATAAGCAATATTAACTAAACATAGTGAACAAGAGAATTTTTCCCAAAGTAAATGCATAAGAATGCTAATATACTCAGCCAGTTCAGTCCTCCAATGCTCTCTCTCTCTCTCTCTCTCTCTCTCTCTCTCTCTCTCTCTCTCTCTCTCTCTCTCTCTCTCATCAGTTGCTTCAAGGAGTTGAGGAAGATAAAAAAAATGTGCATAGTAATTGTTGGCTCCCATTGTATACTTAATTCACTTAAGGTGTGTCCTATTAAACACCAATCAAAGGCTACATGGGAGTGTCCTTCTTAGACAAAGACTAGGCCAAAGGCCTAGTCTATATTTTAAAATATGTTTGTAAATTTAAGAATTAACTACTTGAACACTCTAGGGATAAATTCTCTGGTTTTATGACACCACATTCCCCCACTTTAATTTCTCTTATGTTGCCCCATTTTCTATTTATACCCATTAATACAGAAGAACCCAGTGGGAGCGAAAACCTTATAGGAAAAATTCAACCGACCATCCCTCTGGAATAAATCCCTTGGCAACTTGAGCTCTTCTATTCTTTCCTAGGACTGTCAACTGCTAACCTAAATGTTATACAATTAATAATAAAAAAACTAACTATTATTCTAAACACAATCCAAACAAATTTATACAAGTCAGAAAAACAAATTATCAGAAGATAGAGAGACATGTGGGTGCATGATGGTGGGTTTGGCAAAGCATACTTACCTGATGAGGGATGTGTATTTGATTGTAAGTGTGAATTTATGGATAAACTTTATTAGAGTATGCAGTCGTGCCTGAACAACAAGAATAACACTTAAATAAAGTCAATTTGTTTCCTTGCTTTCAGCTTCCTCTTCATCTTCTTTAATGTCACATAAAAAATACAGTATCACAGCTGTTGTTGGATAAACATAAGTATTAAGGAGAGAGTTCTCATTATCGGGTGTGTTTCTACATCAATGAGTACTCCCCACCATGGATGGATAACTTCTTCTTTAGTTTTTTCAAGTTCATTATTTTGTTGCTTAAGCAAATTGCTGATGGGGTATAGCTGCTGTTTAGTACGTTGTACTAGTTCATGTAACTGCAAAGTGAGCTTAGGAATAGGAGGAAAAAGCTTCAAAGTCCAATTCTCCCAGACAGTGTCCTCAGTAAAATTCATGTAGTCAGTAGTGAGGTTCCCTGATGGAAAGACAGCATGTGTTCCAACATGGAGGGGTGTTGTTACCCTAACACATGTCCCTTCTTCCACTGGGCATGTCTCATCTGATGTTTTGTATTCCTTATGGCCTATGAAACAGGCCATATCTCCAATATGAATGACCTCGTGTACCAGCTCAGCTTTTGTTAACTGCGGCCATCCATTCTCGATGTCTCTAGTTTCCCAGGTGCAGGTACATAGCCATCGATGTTGAACTTTCTTACAACAGCCTTCATCAATTACTACTTCTGTAATTGTTGCCAATTTTTTGAAGGAAAATGTTGCTTGTATTTGCTTTGGCTAAAAGTACCAATACTATGCACAAAATTCAATGGTTCCGCTTCTCCTTCCCAACGTGGAATTGCTAGGATTAGTCCTACTCTCCCAGATTCAGATTCTTCCGGTAGCCATTGTCCTGGTCCCTCAATATATGCATGTTTTAAATTGTCCTCTGTAACTATCACACCTTTTTTCCTTAATGTTGCTATGATCTTAGTTGCATTAAGTTTTCCTGTCCACTTGTTTCCTTTTATATCATTTATAGTATCCTTCAGATCAGATAATAGTTTATTCCCGGTCATGGAGCAAAAGATGGCAGCTCCTATGTCGGAAATGTTCTCCTCCACTAGTTGTAAATTGTGGGCAATGGTGTGTATGTCATCTACATTGTCTCCCAACTTCTCTACAATACTCCACCTGTTTTCATGGCATGGCAAAAACCATCTGTCAGAGAGTTAATTCTGCTATTAAGTCCTATGATATCAGCTGAGTTCCACAACCTAATCCGGTTCCGACTCCTCCCAAAATTGTTGCTATGGTATCTCGCTTGTCCCTTCTCTTTGTTTCTGTCCACTCATCACTAATCTCCTGTGTCCTTCCTTTGAACCATTCACGCTGCTGTCTTGAGCACCTTAAAGGAATCATGAAATAATTAAAATCTAACATTATAGGGTAATATGTCCATCCCACACCTTGTACCACAGTTTCATGTGTAGGGACTACGATTCCCCTTTTGGTCATGGAATTCTTATCTGATCTTCACAATGTTACCTTTTCTGTACTGAAAGTGTTACATCATCTACTGTTAATACACACCCCTCTCCAGTGTAAAGATATCATTTCAATTCTTTATTGGGATGTGAAGCTATAGTGGCAATCTCCCATTCACCACCCTCATTTAAAGAAATGTTGCTTACTATGATATTAATATGTTTATAGTGTCCTTGGGAGGTTGAAGTCAATTTCCCACTATCTATAAATATTCCATTAGCTGTTACCTGCCCATTTCTAACCACCTAGTTCCATTCTTGTCCCATGGGCACATTTATTGATGCCCTAAGAGCTAACCCCATACTATAATTTGGCAACATGATATTCAAATTTAAATCACCCATTTCTTTTGCTTTTAACTCCCTCAGCCAAATAAATCTATCTGCCTGTATATATCTATCCTCTATTCCTTTTAAAATAAGCCCCTTATATGCTGTATATGCTGTATCCTCTGGTCTAATTGGTGGTCTCCCTCTTCCCATTCCAATACAGTTTATACTCATCAGTTGTGCCAGAAAAAGACACTATCCTCCTTGGCTAGGTTTCATTTCTTCTGAACTCAATCTTCTGACGAGCCTGTGAATAAACTAATAATTTGTAATTAGTGAATGAGGAAATATATTTTTCTCATTTTCTTCTTATTTTTTCTGTATTTCCCTGGGTGAAAGAGAGAGAAGATATAAAAACAAAACACAACACAGGACCACAATATAGTTAGCATATAAACATAAGGCATAGAAAACAGGAAATGCACAGATCCTTATAGGAACTTCATGGTATGACTATTAAAATCATTTTCATCACTCTTCATTTTTATTTATTTTTTGCTACCCACATACTCAATTTCCCAAAATTAATTATCATTTGCTGCCTTTAACTTATACCCATTTTATTTTCCTGTCCTAACTATTATGATTTCCTAGGTCTTAGGGTGTATGTATACTTACTAAGGCATGTTGTTTGCTGGGTCCCTAACCTTGTCTTTTTTAAAAAAAAAAATTAATTGACTTGCATGCAGCCAGACATCTCCTTTTTCTGCATGGTCAATCAGGTATACTGCAGCCTCTAATCTATCTATGACTGTATATGGACCCTTCCATCTTGCTCTACCCCATGGTAGAAGTTCACCATGGTTTTGTACCATTATCCTGTCACCAGCCTGGTATATCTCCTGAGGCATCATGCCATCTCTTCTGTTGCTGGTACTGATTCTCATCTTCTACTGCTGCTGCTTTGTGCACAATTTCTAGATGTGTGGCAAGCTCTTTTACCCATTCATCTGTGATGGCTGCAGTTTGTAATGCCACTGGTGCTGGAATGGTCATTCAGTTGGTCCAGGATGGCATTGGCCTCCCCATAAGGATTTCATAGGGTGAAAATCCTGTAGATCTAGAGGGTCTGGCTCTAAGCCTTGCACATTCCAAATGTACATAGGTGTCCTAGGCTGACCGATGTTCTTCAACCAATTTCATAAGTTCTCTTTTTACAGTCCCATTCATCCGTTCAACTTGACCTGCTGCCTGTGGATGGTAAGGTATGTGATATTTCAGATGATCTATTCCAACCATTTTGCACATTTTCTTCATTACATTTCCAATAAATGCAGCTCCATTATCACAATCAATTACTTTTGGGACCCCCCAAACAGTAATTACTTCATTCACTAGTTTCATGGCAGTTGTTACCGTTGTACAGTTCCTTGTTGGGTTTGCGATCATCCATCTTGAAAAACTATCCACTAAAATCAAAATGTATTTATTCCCTCGTGTGGTTCTTGGCCGTGGTCCAGTATAATCGATTTGAATTATATCCCATGGTGGCTGTCTCATTAGTTCTCCCCTTTTCTTTCTGATAGATAGATCAAATCTAGCACAGTTGAGGCAGCCGTCCAAAAAATCCTCAAGGTCCGTATTCTGTCCATGCCACCATCCCATCTTCTGTATTTTTTTCCTTTGCTTCCTTTATCTTTGGGTGTCCTCCTGCTTGTGACCCATGTATCCATCTAAGGATGTCTTTCCTAATATGGAATGGTACAACCCAGACAGGAAGGCCATCTTCTAGTACACAAACCAGATCCTTTTCTTCCACTACCATTTTCCCTTTTTGATGTACTTCCTCTCCTCTTCTTATCCTCATTCTAAATTCTTTAATTTCAGCATCTTCATCTTGAAGTTATTGCAATTCCTGCATTCTCTTTTGTATCACTTTAGATTATCACCTTGTTGTTGCAGCTACAGTTAGCTTTCTTTCTTCATAGACTGGTTTCCATTCCTCAGCCCACTTTGCTGCTTGTTTTGCTTGATGATCTGCAAGGTTATTTCCTATTTGATGAGGCCCTGTTCTTTTGTGGGCACGTACTTTAATGATATTGATTCTTTGAAAGTTATGGGATAAAGTCTCCACAAGACCATGAAATTTCACTGTTGATCCATCTGTAGCCAAGAATTTATTGCTAGCCCACCATTTCAGCAACAGACATGTTCCTCTGAAACCCAGTCACTGTCCAACTTCACATTAACATTCCCCAGGTAGAATTTGCTCAGCTCTGTATTAACTATCCATTCCAGTGGTCCCAGTGTTACCTCAAACACTTGGGGATACCCTTATCAACCTAGTCATAACAAAAAACTATAGTGACCGACTGGCTGAATTAAAAAGAATGCTTGCAGGATGGGAATATAGGGAACTCTCGTGGACGGGGTGCATAGCTGCTATAAAGATTTTAGCAAAACTAACATACCTATTTAGATGTATCCCCTTAACCATCCCGAAAACCATTCTTAACAAACTACAAGGAATGATCTCTATTTCCATCTGGCAGGGATAGAAACCGAGAACCTCCAAGTCAACTATACAAAGACTCATATGACCCAAAAGCAGCAGAGGTCTGGCATTTCCAAATATTCTGCTATACCACGATGCTGCTCACCTAACTCACTTAGCTGGGTGGAGCTACACAACTTTACATCACAGGTGGCAGGAAATAGAACAGACATTATTACCGACAGGCTTTCGACTTTGGGATCTGCCATGGATCCCACCTTATGTCAGAAAGTCTTTGAAAATAACCCACCCAATCATACTAGACTTATTAAAGCTCTGGGATGATAAATGGCATACCCTTACTATCTCCCCCACCCCTCTCCAATTCAAAACATATATAGTTCCTTACTCTCCCTAAAACCAGCTTAGCTTTCTGTTCAGACTCATTAATCTTGTATGTTCAGGATCTCTACGAAGAAGCTGGACTTATAGATTTCCCTGGGGTACAGAGCAAATTCAAATTTTTACCCACACTTTTTTTTTCAAATTCATAAGACTACAAGACAGATTAAGGGCATAGGGATTCCCTAAGAAAGATCTAAGAGATAAGACAGCATGGGAACAGAGATGGTATGAAGGCTTACACATAACAGGGTCTCTGTCTCTATCCTACAACTAGAACCTCCTTATTTCTTCTTCAAGCTCTTCCAAGCCTACTCAATACATAGGCCTAGATTTAGAGTTCGGCGGTAGCCGTCAAAACCAGCGTTAGAGGCTCCTAACGCTGGTTTTGGGCGCCCGCTGGTATTTGGAGTCATTGATTAAAGGGTCTAACGCTCACTTTTCAGCCGCGACTTTTTCATACCGCAGATCCCCCTACGCCATTTGCGTAGCCTATTTTTTCAATGGGATCTTTCTAACGCCGGTATTTAGAGTCGTTTCTGCAGTGAGCGTTAGAGCTCTAACGACAAGATTCCAGCCGCAGGAAAAAAGCAGGAGTTAAGAGCTTTCTGGCTAACGCCGGTTTCTAAAGCTCTTAACTACTGTACCCTAAAGTACACTAACACCCATAAACTACCTATGTACCCCTAAACCGAGCTCCCCCCACATCGCCGCCACTCGATTAAAATTTTTAACCCCTAATCTGCCGACCGCCACCTACGTTATACTTATGTACCCCTAATCTGCTGCCCCTAACCCCGCCGACCCCTATATTATATTTCTTAACCCCTAACTTGCCCCCCACAACGTCGCCGCAAGCTACTTAAAATAATTAACCCCTAATCTTCCGACCGCAAATCGCCGCCACCTACGTTATCCCTATGTACCCCTAATCTGCTACCCCTAACACCGCTGACCCCTATATTATATTTATTAACCCCTAATCTGCCCCCCTCAACGTCGCCGACACCTGCCTACACTTATTAACCCCTAATCTGCCGAGCGGACCTGAGCGCTACTATAATAAAGTTATTAACCCCTAATCCGCCTCACTAACCCTATCATAAATAGTATTAACCCCTAATCTGCCCTCCCTAACATCGCCGACACCTAACTTCAATTATTAACCCCTAATCTGCCGACCGGAGCTCACCGCTATTCTAATAAATGTGTTAACCCCTAAAACTAAGTCTAACCCTAACACTAACACCCCCCTAAGTTAAATATAATTTTTATCTAACGAAATAAATTAACTCTTATTAAATAAATGATTCCTATTTAAAGCTAAATACTTACCTGTAAAATACATCCTAATATAGCTACAATATAAATTATAATTATATTATAGCTATTTTAGGATTAATATTTATTTTACAGGTAACTTTGTAATTATTTTAACCAGGTACAATAGCTATTAAATAGTTAAGAACTATTTAATAGTTACCTAGTTAAAATAATAACAAAATTACCTGTAAAATAAGTCCTAACCTAAGATATAATTAAACCTAACACTACCCTATCAATAAAATAATTAAATAAACTACCTACAATTACCTACAATTAACCTAACACTACACTATCAATAAATTAATTAAACACAATTCCTACAAATAAATACAATTAAATAAACTAGCTAAAGTACAAAAAATAAAAAAGATCTAAGTTACAGAAAATAAAAAAATATTTACAAACATAATAAAAATATTACAACAATTTTAAACTAATTACACCTACTCTAAGCCCCCTAATAAAATAACAAAGCCCCCCAAAATAAAAAATTCCCTACCCTATTCTAAATTAAAAAAGTTACAAGCTCTTTTACCTTACCAGCCCTGAACAGGGCCCTTTGCGGGGCATGCCCCAAGAATTTCAGCTCTTTTGCCTGTAAAAGAATAAATACAATACCCCCCCCCCAACATTACAACCCACCACCCACATACCCCTAATCTAACCCAAACCCCCCTTAAATAAACCTAACACTAAGCCCCTGAAGATCTTCCTACCTTGTCTTCACCATACCAGGTTCACCGATCCGTCCTGAAGAGCTCCTCCGATGTCCTGATCCAAGCCCAAGCGGGGGCTGAAGAGGTCCATGATCCGGTCAAAGTCTTCATCCAAGCGGGGCAGAAGAGGATCTTCCATCCGATTGAAGTCATCATCCAGGCGGCATCTTCGATCTTCTTCCATCCGGAGCGAAGCGGCAGGATCCTGAAGACATCCAGCGCGGAACATCCATCCGGACCGACGACTGAACGACGAATGACTGTTCCTTTAAGGGACGTCATCCAAGATGGCGTCCCTCGAATTCCGATTGGCTGATAGGATTCTATCAGCCAATCGGAATTAAGGTAGGAATTTTCTGATTGGCTGATGGAATCAGCCAATCAGAATCAAGTTCAATCCGATTGGCCGATCCAATCAGCCAATCAGATTGAGCTTGCATTCTATTGGCTGTTCCGATCAGCCAATAGAATGCGAGCTCAATCTGATTGGCTGATTGGATCGGCCAATCGGATTGAACTAGATTCTGATTGGCTGATTCCATCAGCCAATCAGAAAATTCCTACCTTAATTCCGATTGGCTGATAGAATCCTATCAGCCAATCGGAATTCGAGGGACGCCATCTTGGATGACGTCCCTTAAAGGAACAGTCATTCGTCGTTCAGTCGTCGGTCCGGATGGATGTTCCGCGCTGGATGTCTTCAGGATCCTGCCGCTTCGCTCCGGATGGAAGAAGATCGAAGATGCCGCCTGGATGATGACTTCAATCGGATGGAAGATCCTCTTCTGCCCCGCTTGGATGAAGACTTTGACCGGATCATGGACCTCTTCAGCCCCCGCTTGGGCTTGGATCAGGACATCGGAGGAGCTCTTCAGGACGGATCGGTGAACCTGGTATGGTGAAGACAAGGTAGGAAGATCTTCAGGGGCTTAGTGTTAGGTTTATTTAAGGGGGGTTTGGGTTAGATTAGGGGTATGTGGGTGGTGGGTTGTAATGTTGGGGGGGGGGTATTGTATTTATTCTTTTACAGGCAAAAGAGCTGAAATTCTTGGGGCATGCCCCGCAAAGGGCCCTGTTCAGGGCTGGTAAGGTAAAAGAGCTTGTAACTTTTTTAATTTAGAATAGGGTAGGGAATTTTTTATTTTGGGGGGCTTTGTTATTTTATTAGGGGGCTTAGAGTAGGTGTAATTAGTTTAAAATTGTTGTAATATTTTTATTATGTTTGTAAATATTTTTTTATTTTCTGTAACTTAGATCTTTTTTATTTTTTGTACTTTAGCTAGTTTATTTAATTGTATTTATTTGTAGGAATTGTGTTTAATTAATTTATTGATAGTGTAGTGTTAGGTTAATTGTAGGTAATTGTAGGTAGTTTATTTAATTATTTTATTGATAGGGTAGTGTTAGGTTTAATTATATCTTAGGTTAGGACTTATTTTACAGGTAATTTTGTTATTATTTTAACTAGGTAGCTATTAAATAGTTATTAACTATTTAATAGCTATTGTACCTGGTTAAAATAATTACAAAGTTACCTGTAAAATAAATATTAATCCTAAAATAGCTATAATATAATTATAATTTATATTTTAGCTATATTAGGATGTATTTTACAGGTAAGTATTTATCTTTAAATAGGAATCATTTATTTAATAAGAGTTAATTTATTTCGTTAGATAAAAATTATATTTAACTTAGGGGGGTGTTAGTGTTAGGGTTAGACTTAGCTTTAGGGGTTAATACATTTATTAGAATAGCGGTGAGCTCCGATCGGAAGATTAGGGGTTAATAATTGAAGTTAGGTGTCGGCGATGTTAGGGAGGGCAGATTAGGGGTTAATACTATTTATGATAGGGTTAGTGAGACGGATTAGGGGTTAATAACTTTATTATAGTAGCGCTCAGGTCCGCTCGGCAGATTAGGGGTTAATAAGTGTAGGCAGGTGGAGGCGACGTTGTGGGGGGCAGATTAGGGGTTAATAAATATAATATAGGGGTCGGCGATGTTAGGGCAGCAGATTAGGGGTACATAGGGATAACGTAGGTTGCGGCGGTTTACGGAGCGGCAGATTAGGGGTTAAAAGTGTAATGCAGGGGTCAGCGATAGCGGGAGTGGCAGATTAGGGGTTAATAAGTGTAAGGCTAAGGGTGTTTAGACTCGGGGTACATGTTAGAGTGTTAGGTGCAGACGTAGGAAGTGTTTTCCCATAGGAAACAATGGGGCTGCGTTAGGAGCTGAACGCTGCTTTTTTGCAGGTGTTAGGTTTTTTTTTCAGCTCAAACAGCCCCATTGTTTCCTATGGGAGAATCGTGCACGAGCACGTTTTTGAGGCCGGCCGCGTCCGTAAGCAACTCTGGTATCGAGAGTTGCATTTGCGGTAAAAATGCCCTACGCTCCTTTTTTGGAGCCTAACGCAGCATTTGTTTTAACTCTCGATACCAGAGTTAAATTTATGGTGCGGCCAGAAAAAAGCCCGCGGAGCGTTAACAGCCCTTTTACCGCCAAACTCTAAATCTAGGCCTTAGTGTGGGAAAGATACTTAAATGTCACAGCGGAGGCCAAGACATGGTATTGGGACCAATTGTTAGCTAGAAAAATTCTGCATTGTTCCACACTTTGGGAGCTTTACTATAAGATAACAGTAAGGTGGCATTTAGTACCCACAAGACTCTTCAACATATATATTTTAGCTTCTCCATTATGTTGGAGAAATTGTGGAGTGCGTGGAACTGTGACCCACATATGGAAGGAATGTCCAAAAATTAGGACACTATGAAACATTACGTTCACAACCGCCCATACACTTGGAATTCGAGTATATCCTGCCTCTGAGGTGGGTCTCCTGCATCAAGGTATACCAAATACCCTGAATTCAAGTGATTACCTGTTACAGTATCTTCTTATGGCAACAAAGTTGGTCATTGCAATAGCCTGGAAACAACTTAACTACCCTTCCTTTACTCAAGATACTTCATTAATGAAGTATTTCAAGTACATGGTTTATATACTTTGATTTGGACTCCTTGGACTAACATTTATGAAGGTCAAATTTACAAGTAATTTAGACCCAAGAAAAGCACCCAGATACCCTTAATAATATATTCCTCACCCCTCTTTTTGCCCCCCTTCTTCCCTCCTTTTTTTTCTCCTATACTATTTCACTTGCTATTATATATATATATATATATATATATATATATATATATATATATATAAAATACTGTATATGGCTCTTTAGGCTGCAGGGATCAATTGATGTACTTGACTTTTTAGTGTAAGTCATGAATATTGTTATCATAAAACAAATATAATACAACATTCATCAGAGTTAGGGTAATGCAGTGTTTCTAAACTCCTGTCCTCAAGTACCCATAACAGGACAGATTTACATGATATGTTAACTATTGCACAAGTGAAATAATCTGCTGATCAGTAACTTCTTTTCATCCATCAGCTGATTATTTCACCTGCACTCTAATTAAGATATCATTAAAATCCAGCTTGTTAGGGGTACTTGAGGACTGGAGTAAATATGTTTAAGGGCTAGATTTATTAAAGCTGAGACGTACAGGGGTGCGTATACGCGCCCCTGTATGCCTCAGCTCACCTGTGGTGGGGCGAAAATACCCGCAGGTATTCGGCATTGCCCCCTGCCCGCGCACAGCCAATCACGCGTGGGCAGGAGCTGTCAATCTCCTCGGTCTGACTAGACCGAGGAGATTGAATTTCGCCACATTAGAGGTGACGAAGAAGCTAAGGAAGTCTGGTGACCGCTGCTTGATAAATGACGGCGAGCAAATTCTTGAGAGAACTTGCTGCCTTATGGGCTTAATAAATCTAGCCCTAAGTGTTTTATATTCCTCTATTCATTATTTTCTCTAAGTAGAGGCTATACAGGTAATTTATTTTTATCACGCTTTACAATCAGTTATTTCAATACCCAGACAACTGCTGGCAAATCTGAATTAATTACTCCTAAGTTTGAGTGCATTTCTAATAACTTCCGTAGCGATCGTATTTGCTAATTATTTGTGAGGATAAATATAGCTATAATTATTCAATACTGAGTATGAACTGAGAATAGTAATTTGACTTTGAATAAGTGTCCATTGAACTGAATAACTCATACCTAAACTGATATGTTCTTTAAATTCATACATTTAAGGTTATAGCAACAAAAGAACTCTGCAGATGGGGTACACCCTTGGAACTTGCAGGGCCGGCTTAACCATGGGACCAAGTGGTTCCAATGGACCCAGGCAGCACTTGATAAGGGGAAGCACTTAATTGACTGAGTCAGTCACTGTCTAGCCCAGACCACTCCTGTCTTCTCTCTCCATGTAAGAATTCTTAGGCTTCCAGTAGCATAACATCCCCATGCACAAAGACACAGAATCAATCCCATTCACACTTATGCCGCAATTGTACATAAGCATTGGTTGCATGCAGGTAGGCAGGTCAGCGGCCAAGCTAGTAGGATATATGTTAATCAGTGATGTTACTATTGAGGAGTATCAAAGTATTCTCGGACCCAGGAAGCACAATGTATTGATCAGGCCCTGGGAACTTGCAGATTTGTAGCAAGTTGTGAACAAGCAAGAATGCCAATATTCCCTATAAATTTAGAGTTTGTTTTGGAATGAAAAACTTTTAGAAGGGTTGTGAGGATTTAGATGTTTTATACTCTGTACCTGTAAATAAACTATTTTTGTTTTTATCATTCCTAAATCGACACCTTTTATTTTAATATAGGTGACTCTCATATATAAATAAATAAATATGTTTTAAATATTATTCTAATTGCAGAACCTCATTCTATACCTCGTTCTACATTTTAATTAATTGTAGTGTGAATTAAACACAGTAGTGGGGATATATATGTAAAACATCATAATTTATAATAGTGGTTTATTGAAAACTCAGTCTTTGTCTGAGGAATTATACATTTTGGATTAAGTTTAAAGTTTATGAAGGTAAAATTAATTCTTTATAATGTTCAAATTGTTTTCAAATCTTATGGGCTCTATGACAACATTGACAAACAGCTTTGCATGGGTTTATTAGCGTCCCTCAAAATGAGAACAGAAAGTGTTTCTAACCCAACTTGATTGTTACCTCCATTAACATATTTGGTAGAAAAAAAAAAATCTTACTGTAAATATCATCCCAGATATTCAAGTTTACCTTATGCAGAGGTTATAATGATCCAAAACTTTTAGTTAACCTAATTTAGAAATAAACAATTTAATCATCTCAAAGTGCTTTTGTCTCTGTGGGATCACTTTACTTTGCTGTTTTTTGTTTGTTTGTTGTTGTTTTTTTGTTTTGTTTTTATGTGTGTGTATGCATACTAGTACTAATAATACTATTAATAATGATATAATAATAATAAAAATATATAATATAAATGCAAAAGAAAATCTTTCAATGTAGCGGCAATGACATAAAGTAAAAGTAACGAGAATTGCTTTATAGAGAATGTTAAGTTATTATTAAATATATACACACATGCTAAGGAGGAGTTGTAATCAATGAATGCCTTTCGATGCCACCTTGCATGCCTCCTTTGTAATGCTTAGGATTGAATGAGTGACCTAAACATCATCAGGGAAAAGAAAAACAGTACTCAAGACCATGTAAGTTTAATTAGATAATTATGAATACTTAAAGGGAGAGTCTAGGATAAAATAAACTTCTATGATTCAGATAGGGCATGTAATTTTAAACAATTTTCCAATTTACTTTTATCACCAATTTTGCTTTGTTCTATTGGTATTCTTAGTTGAAAGCTTAACCTAGGAGGTTCATATGCTAATTTCTTAGATCTTGAAGGCCACCTCTTTTTAGAATGCATTTTAACAGTTTTTCACCACTAGAGGGTGTTAGTTCACGTGTTTCATATAGATAACACTGTGATCATGCACGTGAAGTTATCTGGGAGCAGGCACTGATTGGCTAAACTGCAAGTCTGTCAAAAGAACTGAAATAAAGGGGCAGTTTGCAGAGGCTTAGATACAAGATAATCACAGAGGTTAAAAGTATATTAATATAACTGTGTTGGTTATGCAAAACTGGGAAATGGGTAATAAAGGGATTATCTATCTTTTAAAACAATAAAAATTCTGGTGTAGACTGTCCCTTTAAGTGTATTTTACCCATAAAATAAAAGCATGTCTGTTTTAATAAAAAGCTATTATTTATAATACTACTACAACTTTAATACCAAAATATCATTAGATGAAAATAAACACTGAAAAAAGCAAATGTAATACATATTTATATATGTTCTTAGTCAAGAAAAAAATGCTAATATTTTATTTTGTTTATGAATAAAATAAATCATATACACTGTGTTATCAAGTTTTGGAAAGATGCCTAAAATATCTTCAGATGTATTGAGAATAAAGTGAAACAATGCTTTCTTTTGTTAACTTGGTAGCACACAACACAGAGTAATTAGCATTTTAAATTTACTCTAAAAAGGTCTGGCAGATTGGATTATTGATTTGTCATGAATGGACAGAAAAAATATTGATCTAAATAAACATTTGAGAACAAAATAAGAAATTGTTATCTACATAAAGAAATGTATTTGTCACATTTATAGCCCACCCCCACCCCAGTAAATATGAAAAACAACATTTTTAAGTATATAACTTTGGAATGATAAAAATTCTACAATTCTAGCATGGTAATTTTATTTTTTATTACTAAGCTTTCAAAAAAAGTTTGCGTACCATAATGCTACAATCACCTGCAAAGCAATAAAATTTAAATCACAAATCAAAGTCTTACTAGAAATATTATTAAAGTATAGTATTAAATAAATGATTTCTGAAATACGTACTATAAAAGTTCATTCTAATTTGTGGTATTACAAGAAGTATGGACTTGACATTTAGAGAAAAATCAGCACAGCTTTGTGCTTGTTATGTTTGACTAACATGCCTATAACTTTGCAAAGTTAAGGACATTTCTATCTTTAGAACTTTATGTAAAAATAAAAATTGGCAATTAAATTATTTTATTCAATTATACATTGGATTATGGTTTTCTTAACAATAGAAATCATAGAGATAATATGATTAAAGAGTGAATGCAGAGAACCATAAAAAACAGTGCTTAAGTCATTCAGCAACTTCAAATAGGTTGTATCCTGGCAGAAAAGGGGATATTGATATCATATTAGAAATTATAATTCTGACAAAAATATACTTTGTGAGCTTTTATCTTTAAATAAAAATATTTGTCAAACTTTCTCCAAAAAAATATTGGCAGTGAAAGTTGTCAGAGATAGGTAACAAAACTAATAAGTAGATGTCAGTAAACCTGACTGGAATTAAAAGCTAAATCGTTGTCTAAACATCTTTAAAAAAATGCCTGTTTAAAATATATGTATGTGTTTTTAACATTATTATATTTAAAAAAAAGATCATAAAACTTGTATTTTTTGTAGAAGCTAGTAATCTTTCAAACTATACTTGAATACAAAGCAATGCTGCACAACTTCTTGTTTAGTATTTTATTGCTGTATTACTCCCAAAGATGCATGGTAGAGCAATGTTTCTGCCCCTGTAGGTTCCCTTTATAAAGCTGCGTATGCTGCTTTGGAGCCCATTAGCGAACCTACATTCAATAGTTGAGAACTACTATCTAGTTAAAAAAAAAATACTTTACAAATATTTCTAAAATATATATATATATAGCATCTACAGTATAATAGCAATGAGCCCCAATTATACAGTTTTATACATTTTTTAATTTATAGAGAGGAAACATTTCAAATAGTGGTAAATCATTTTCACTATTTAATCCCCTAGGGCATTAAGTATTTAAGGATTTAATCTATTTAGATTCACAAAATAATAGCTCTTATAGTCTACTTCCCCCTCTTCTATTCATTTCAACTTTTTCAAGAACCTGATTATTTTTAAAAATAACCTAAGTATTTATGGTCACATTTTGTGATCATTTCTACTTAATATATTCCTTATTTATTATTATTGGTTATTTTTACTTTATGTTAGCTATTCTGTAACATTTCTACTGCTTTTGCAAATCATTGTTATTATTTTTATTTTATTTTTATTATTTTTACAATTATTATTTGATTGGAGTTATATGTATGAGCTGTTTTCTAATTTGTATGTATTTAGCTAATTTTTCATTGTTAGTGAGTTTATCATCATGTATCAATATACTGCTGTACACATAGATATATGTATATATATATATATTTGCCACTCTCTGTCTTTAAGGGGGTGTGTTAGTTATCCTGCTTTTCTATTGGTGCAGCTCAGCTTTATTAGGGACTCACCTGTGGTGTCTTATCACCTCTGATGAAGCGCAGGTACGCATGCGCGAAACATGTCAGGTGTTTTTCTTTGCTGACTATGTCCTGTCTGGATGAATAAACGCTTTTGTTATTAACAGCACCTTGGTCGCCTAAGCAGTGTTTGCTTTTGTTTCTTATTTGGATTAATCCTACGGCTGCTGAGAGCTGTCACTGCACTGCCTGTGCCATAACTACCTAAACAAGTTCTGTTCTTGGAGGAACGCCCTACTCGTTACTCACCCCATAAGCCATTGTTGTGGTTTCATTGCCCTGTTGCCGGTCACGTACTCAGCTCCTGGTCGGACTTGGAGGACCCACCCCCGAGACGCAGGCGCGTTGACGTCATTGTGACGTATCGGCAACCAGTGTAGAAGACGCCGGGGCTATACCTGACGCCTCCATACTGGTGAGGGACTTACTCCAAACCCGGACTAGGCAGAGGGTGAGTTGAGAGACTGCTCTACCTCGTTAGAGAATATTATGGTATCACATTGTTCCATGAACATTAATACGAAGTTAATCTAACTCTGGACTCCCATAACTATCCGCCTATAAAAGGATAAATTGAGCTATCCGGTCACCTGACCTCTCAGCCTGGATATTAGACTTTTGTTTTTGGGAGCAGTTTACTTTTGTGGGACTTTAATTATTTTCACTGGAATTAACACTTGGCTCTAACTTTGTAATTGCTTTGGACTATTACTCAACCACACAGAAATGTTATATACATTATAAGGATTTATTTATGAGCTTTTCACATTGCCACCCCCCCCCCCTTTTTTGCATTTGAATCAAAGATTCTTACTCTGGGCATTTGACTAAGCTCACCTTGTTATTTACCACGGTGCTTTACTTATACATCCTAGTATTAACTATCTTTACTTTATTGCTTTATTCCCAGTTTGTATGTTGTATATTTTATACTAAAGTAACAAGTATTGTGACTACAAAATACAGATATAATATACACCATTCTAGTTAGGATATACACTCTATCAATTATTTTACTATAGACAAATTTATCTTTATCCTGAACTAGTTTTTTAGCTCAACATAATAATGGCTACAGAACATATACCCACAGGGGTTATAGATGTTACCAAACGTAAGACTATTATGTTGAATGCTTTAAAGGGACATACTCAGATCTCAGATTCCATATGTGAGGAAGATATATCCATGGTGTTCTCTTCACTAGAAAACTTGAGATATAGAGAGACTAATTTATGGTGGGATATTGAGTTTCTTGAATTATATATTGCTGAACACAGAGTACCTAGGGGACTTAGGATGAAAAAATTCCCCACTTTTGCATTGACTATACCTGAATTTATGGAGGAATGGAACACCAACTTAACCAATTGCTCTATTATATGTATGAAGCAATTGGTTAAATATAAAAAGAATGAGAGAGACACTATTTTGGTAGAAATAGACAGATTGTTTGGTTTACTCAAACCTTTTGATAAAACCAAACAATATAGTGATTACCATCTACAATTAGATGAAACTATTAACAAATTGGACTCTGATCTATCTGAAAGAAAAGTGAAAAAATATCAAAGGGATGTTAAAGATTATGAGTTAGATATTGTGTACTCTTGGCAAAAAAACATTAGGAAGAGTTACCAAACCACCAAGGACAACACTAACTCCAACCCTGACACTAAAAAAGATAATACACATAAAAATACGAGTAAAAATAAGAATAAAAATAGGAAACACAAAAGACATCAAAGACAACAATCCAAGAAAGTCACATTCTCTAGTATAGACACTGACCATCAAGACATTGAACCTACAACATCAGTAGAGAGTGACCAAACCGATGAGGCACCTGAACCAAGTAATAGTAACCCACCCATCAGACAAGATCTTAAGACACTTGTTCAACAGCCACAACAGACTAGCACACCAAAAAAGGGAGAGGACAACTACAGATACCCCAGCAGAATTCGGAAAAATTACAAAAAATAGGGGCTGTAGTTAACCTCTCCAAATATGAATTGAATGATGCACAAATGACACTATTGAATAAAGGTTTAAGTTTCTCACCAGTCACTAATTTTGACTTATTTCACACAATTTTAGATGTGAACAACTTTATACGTAAAATTGTTTTAAAAAAACATTTCTCTAATGCTGACACTGCAATTTTTGAGTCCCAAACTACCCCACCTTCACTTTCTCCCTCAGTAGGTTTAAAATACACAGAACTTAAAGATCTTACACATTTGATCACTTTATCTGCACAATCTACTATACACAAACAAATTACTTTGGATCACAAATTTAACTTTAAAACAAATCATACTTCTACCCGGTACATAATCGTGATAGTCATATAGATATGTACCAAAGGGCAGTTGAAAGGGATCTCATATCCCTTAATCAACATATACAAACTGAGACATATAAAATAAGAGATAACCTCTAGAGGTGAGAGAAGAGCACTATTTTCACTCAAAAATAACAAAGACATCATCATTACTCAGGCGGACAAAGGAGGAGCAGTTGTTATCCTAGATAAGGAACAATATCACAATGAAGTTATGTCACAACTTAATAATGCAAATCTATATACGAAATTATCGTACAATCCTACTTTGTCCTACAGACAAATCATGATGTCTTTGTTAGATACTGCATTGGAATACAATTACATGGATAAGGAATTGGTTGATTATCTATCAGTGGAAAATCCCAGAATACCATACTTTAGGATTACACCAAAAATACATAAAACTACTGTTGACCCTCCAGGGAGGCCAATAGTGGCTAGTAATGGCTATCTGTGAGAGACTTGGTGAATGGCTGGACCATATACTACAACCAGTTGTTCTAGCTCTTCCGGGCTATATCAGAGACAGTTCTCATCTAATACAACAACTCACAGAGATAACATGGGAAGAACAATATCTATGGTTAACAATAGATGTAACTGCTCTGTATTCCAACATTCCCCATGATTTGGGCCTTGAATCTCTATCTAATATGCTCTACAGACACACTGACTATGATAGCAGTTTTATAACTTTCATCATTACAATTGCTGAGTTCTTGCTATCACATAACTATTTTGTCTACAGAGAAGACTACTATCTACAAAAAAGTGGTACAGCCATGGGGGCAAAATTTGCCCCTGCCTTTGCAAATATCTACATGGGCTGGCTTGAATATTGTCTAATTTTCTCTGACCACTGTCCCTTTGCAGACAATCTAGTTATGTATGGCAGATTTATAGACGATCTGATAATAATATGGAAAGATGTAGGTTCTTATACTGTGGACAACTTTCTTGGGTATATGAATGCTAATAAATTTAACCTCAAATTTACCAGTCTCAGCAATAGGACAGAAAATAGACTATCTAGATATTCATCTTAACATTGATACTAAAAACCAAATAATGACCTCAATATATAGGAAACCCTTAGCAAAGAATACAATACTACATGCAAACTCTTGTCATATACCACATGTAAAGAAAGGTATACCCAAGGGCCAATATTTGAGAATACGCAGAAATTGCTCCAATTTGGCCATATACTTAAAACAGGCTGATGAATTGACTGATAGACTAATACTAAGAGGTTATAATAGACAAAGTCTTTTACACATACAACAAGTAGCAAAAATTGACAGAAATACTCTATTTCGTAGTACTAAGAATATTAGAACTAAAATACAGGATGACAATATATTATTTATTACCAAATATAGCCTACAATATAAAGAGATATGTGATATCATCTCCAAAAATTTACCAATATTACATGTGGATGACAATCTAAAATCTATAACCAATCACAGAAAATTAAAATTTATAGCGAGAAGAGCCCAAACTTTAGGTGATCTGACCAAAAGAGATATGTCAGATAGAGAAACCATTGAACCAAAATCAAAATGGCTCAATCGTACAAATGGCTTCTACAAATGTGGACACATACCATGTAAAAGCTGTGCATATACTCGAAAAGAGACCACTTTCAGTTCAACACATACAGGAAAAATATATGATATAAGAAGTAGAATTGATTGCACCTCCCAGTATGTTATATATTTGATCACCTGCCAATGTTGTTGTCTCCAATATGTAGGTATTACTACTAGAAATTTAAAAGAAAGAATTAGACAGCATCTCTTATCCTTGGAAGAGAAAGAACCTAAGACCCCAGTAGCTAAACATTTTAGAATACATGGCAAAGGAACTAAACATTTCTCATTTGTTGGAATAGAGAGTATACAGAAAACTGCTAGAGGAGGTAATAGAACAGATCTTCTACTCAAGAGAGAAGTTTTTTGGATAATTGAATTAAATATGAGAATTCCTTATGGTATGAATAAGAGGTTGGATGTGGATGCATTTATTGCATAAATAATTTTTATATCATTATGGATTGGTATTTACCGTGTTATATGACTATGGATTAGTATTTACCGTATGACTAAAATAGAAGTATCAGTTTTTACTAATAGCTCGAATATTCATTCAAGAATAGGGTGATAGTTACTATAATCTACCAAAAAGGTCTTATACTTACTGTTTTTACTGCATTGAGAATTTCAGATAGTCAGATATTAAGCTATATTATATGTTTAAATTCTCCAAATGAATATTTTGTTAAATCCTAGGTACTTCAATTTTTTGGTTGGTTTGGATGGACACATATAGATAGACAGAGTCTATTAATAACTAAGAGATTGTTTCACCAAGGTCTATATATATCAAACTTATCTTCATCAATCCCCAAATAAGCAAATCCAAATGATGAAACATAAAATAAAATAAAGCAAGATCAAATAGAATTTCTGATAATATCCCATGCACTTAATGTTAATAATAATCTTCTCTTCTCACCAATTCTTTGATATATTATATTATGATAATATACACACACATATAATGGTGTGTACAGTATATGGTTATATCTTCTTATCCCATTAATTTAGCTTTAATAGCTAGTTAGAGTTGAATTTAGTTAGAGGCATATACATACATTATAATGAAGTTACCATTCGACACACATCTTTCTCTTTGAGGTTAGTGTAGATTTATGTTTTTGGTATTTTTTTACTAGTGAATATATATATTTCTTTTACCAATTAAATCTGTTAGCAACAATTAGAATTAATATACCATATACAGATTACTTGCTAACCATTGGTATAGACTCTATATGCTTTATAACTATTATAATTTATTTTTATGTGATGTTTTCTTTTTTCTCATTTTTAAAAATAACCTAAGTATTTATGGTCACATTTTGTGATAATTTCTACTTAATATATTCCTTATTTATTATTATTAGTTATTTTTACTTTATGTTAACTATTCTGTAACATTTCTACTGCTTTTACAAATCGTTGTTATTATTTTTATTTTATTTTTATTATTTTTACAATTATTATTTGATTGGAGTTATATGTATGAGCTGTTTTCTAATTTGTATGTATTTAGCTAATTTTTCATTGTTAGTGAGTTTATCATCATGTATCAATATACTGCTGTACACATAGATATATGTATATATATATTTGCCACTCTCTGTCTTTAAGGGGGTGTGTTAGTTATCCTGCTTTTCTATTGGTGCAGCTCAGCTTTATTAGGGACTCACCTGTGGTGTCTTATCACCTCTGATGAAGCGCAGGTACGCCTGCGCGAAACATGTCAGGTGTTTTTCTTTGCTTACTATGTCCTGTCTGGATGAATAAACACTTTTGTTATTAACAGCACCTTGGTCGCCTAAGCAGTGTTTGCTTTTGTTTCTTATTTGGATTAATCCTACGGCTGCTGAGAGCTGTCACTGCACTGCCTGTGCCATAACTACCTAAACAAGTTCTGTTCTTGGAGGAACGCCGTACTCGTTACTCACCCCATTTCGTTGCCCTGTTGCCGATCACATACTCAGCTCCTGGTCGGACTTGGAGGACCCACCCCCGAGACGCAGGCGCGTTGACGTCATTGTGACGTATCGGCAACCAGTGTAGAAGACGCCGGGGCTATACCTGACGCCTCCATACTGGTGAGGGACTTACTCCAAACCCGGACTAGGCAGAGGGTGAGTTGAGAGACTGCTCTACCTCGTTAGAGAATATTATGGTATCACATTGTTCCATGAACATTAATACGAAGTTAATCTAACTCTGGACTCCCATAACTATCCGCCTATAAAAGGATAAATTGAGCTATCCTTATATATATATATATACCATCTACAGTATAATAGCAATTAGCCCCAATTATACAGTTTTATACATTTTTTAATTTATAGAGAGGAAACATTTCAAATAGTGGTAAATCCTTTTCACTATTTAATCCCCTAGGGCATTAAGTATTTAAGGATTTAATCTATTTAGATTCACAAAATAATAGCTCTCATAGTCTACTTCCCCCTCTTCTATTCATTTCAACTTTTTCAAGAACCTGATACCTTAGCAGGCTCACCCGATGCCCCTACACAGCAAAATGTGAAAGTACCATAATTGTTGTAATTTTGAGTTTTTAATATTTGATTTTTGTTATTTTATGCTATTGTTTTGCCCTTGCACTAATCTGTCAGTGGGGGTTTCTAAAACTTTAGAATATGTGGATACATGTCTTTGTAAAATTTCTGAAAAAAATAAATCCTTCTTTAAGTATAATTATCCCTTTTGCTTTATTTACACCATGCAATTGTTTACTATTCTATTCAACATTTGAATTTCCAGTTTCTTCAAATTATTTAGACATTTCCTTATACCGTATTTCTAGGTTTTCTGGTTCTAACACCCTTATATAGGAGACCTCATAAAATGGGATTTGGGAACTTTTTTAAACAGGTGTTTTTGGAGCAATCTCTTTCATCCAAACAGGTTTTTAATAATATTCATAGAAAAGATAAAAATATTTACC
Organism: Bombina bombina; assembly: GCF_027579735.1. Taxonomy (NCBI): domain Eukaryota; kingdom Metazoa; phylum Chordata; class Amphibia; order Anura; family Bombinatoridae; genus Bombina; species Bombina bombina. Next base: position 140,889,548 of record NC_069501.1, on the reverse strand, counting down.
TTTACAACCGTATCCAAAAAATCTATCTTGTTTTTGTCATAGTTTGTTACTATCCTTAACTCTGGATTTACCTTTTCAGTATGTAACCTTAATTCCTCCATGTATTAAATGTCCCATCACATAATTATGAGCAAATCATCTATGTATCTTAACTACATAAAACACTGTTCTTTAAATATTTGTGATATATACAAAGACTACTCATTAACCTCTTCATGCCATTAGGACACTCCATGCTGTCCTAACCACACTGGCTTTAACTCCTTTAGGACGGCATGGAATGTCCTACATTTTTTGGCATCCTGAACCTTTCAACTTTTAAACAATGAAAAATACCAATGGGGGCATGCCTAGCATCATAGGCAGTCCCCCATGATCACATCTGGGCATTAAAATAATGTGATCAAATAGACAATTACCTTATTTTCTTTTTCAAGCAAGTGTTTACATTGGAACTTTGTTCCAATCTTCAGCACTTTGTTAATTGTGCTCATGAAAATAAGAGCAAAAGATAGGGTGGAATTTGATCCTATAGTGATATGCCTAATTTGCAAGAAATGTTCATTATGAAACTGGAAAACGTTATTGGTCAAAATAATTTATAAAAACTCCATAAAAATTATTTTGTTGTCATTAAATGTTAATTTTTATTGGAGTGCAATGTAGACACTATTCAGACTATTGTTGTGGGAAATAATTGTATAGAGAATAGTCATATCCCATTTGGCTAAAAATGTAATAGATTATACATATTTCTGCTTTTATTCTAAAAAATCCCCATTTGGGTTTGATAAATCTACCTTTATTAAGTAAAGGGATCAAATTTGAGCTATTGGACTAGAGTTCATACTAGATATTAAAGGATGGGTTGGAGGATTTAAATTGTTGTTATGGAGTTTAGTCAGAACACAAATAAAAGGAGTTATGGGATCCATTTGTTGTAAAAATAAGATAATTTATGTGTAATGATCCCTCATTTAGTGCCTTATTTAGCAACTCCCTCTTCAGTAATTGAAATATTGCATTTGGATCAGCAAGTAGTCTTTCTTATATATGGATGTCTGCAAGCTGTCTTTCTATTTCAACTATACATTTCGATCTATCTGCCCCAACCACCACAATACTTGTATCTACTGGTTCAATGGTGGATTTGTCTTGTGTTTAAGAATCCCTGGCTCTTCTCTTGATTAATTACACTGTGCGTTAATGATTTATTATTAAATGCAAAAAGATTTGTTATTTTTCCACCAATTTTTTATGAAAGTCACTATAGCATAATCTGTGACAGTTGGATTAATCTGACTCGTTTGTAAAAAATCCTACATAATCTAAATCCAAAATCCTCAGCGCAGACCTGTCATGATGTCCTATAGAATATTTATCCATACGCATTTTCAGTTTTAAAGTCCAGAAAAAAAACATTGGAAGTCTGTATCTAGTTGGAACATATCCAGGGTTTGTAATGGGCAATATTATAAGCTTTTTATTTAATACTGCACATTCATGTTAAGAGACAGTACATGCAGACAAATTAACTACATTTTAATTTGTTCCTTTTCTTCTTTATGGACTACTGTACTGGTTTGTTTTTTAGACCTCTTGCCGCATCCCTTCTGTGTGTGACGTCTCCACAGTTGAATATTTCTTCCCCAGAAATCTTCCAAGGTATAAGCATTTTAAAAGGACACAAAACTCAACATTTTCCTATCTTGATTCAGATAGAGCATACAATGTTACACAATTTTCCAACTTACTTTTATTATAACATTTGCTTTATTTTCTTGAATGTTGTTAAATGAGCAGCAATGTACTACTGGGAGCTAGCTGAACACATAGCGTTAGCCAATGACTAAATGCTTATATGTGCAGCCACCAATCAGCAGCAAGCTCGCAGTAGTGCAATGCTGTTTCTCTACCTTTATAGGTATGCTTTTCAACAAGGGATACCAAAAGAACAAAATAAATGAGATAAAAGAAGTACATTGAAAAGCTTTTGAGAATTGCATCTTCTTTCTCTGAATCATAAAATGTTAATTTTAAACTTTATCATGGAGGAGGATCAGTATTTATATTATACAATATAATTTTACAGCACCTATTAATACTGCATACATGAACAAAAGCAGTTCAAATTGTACAGAAAGAAAGAGGATGAATGAGTCTTGTGCATTTTGAACACAGCAAAACACTTTCAATATTTCCTAAGATTTTTTTTTGTCCATCAAAGTTGATTTCAGATGAAAACATAATCCTTTTTTAATTTAACTTATTACAACTGATTTTTTGACTTTATCTAGACTTTATATTTATACAATCATTTTGTTTATAAGATTACTGGATCCTAGGAATTATTTAAAACCTTAAATAGTGCAAAAGGTATAAGCAATGGTTCTACATTGAAGAATCTATAGTAAACAATCCTTGGGGGTATCGTTAGTTAAAACCTGGTTTCAGAAGCTGATAGATAGGGAATGAAGAATTGCTTTGTAGACTGACACCAGTCAATCTTTATCCAACAGGACTTGTAGCCAGTGGTGTCACTAGGGTTGGTGTCACCCGGTGCGGTAAGTTATGGTGTAACCCCCCTCCACCCAAAAAGCAGACACACACAAACACAAAAACACAGGCACACACACATACAAACACTCTCAGACACACTTAAAAACACACTCAGGTGCACACTCAAACACTCCGAAACACACTCAGACACACACACAAACACACACACAAAAACACTGACACACACACAAAAACACTCTGACACACACACACAAACACTTAAACACACACACACAAACACTCTGACACACACACACAAACACTCTGACACATACAAAAACACCCTGACACAAACACAAAAACACTCAGACACACACACAAAAACACTCAGACACAGACACGCACACAAAAACATTGACACACACACAAAAACACTGAGACATACACACACATACAAAATATGTAAACTGCACTGCATTAATTATAGAGTTCAAGCCTAGAGCTGCTCCCTTGCTCAGCAGTGCATCAAATGAAAGATAAACAGAGCACTCTAAAAATAAATCACTAAAGAAAAGGTTTAGGCACGCAAACTATGAAAATTCTGCTCTCTGACTCTGTTCCAAGTCTGTCAGTGCACAGTCATGGGCTGCGTGCCTACTGCTTCTTATGGCCAATCACCTCTGCACTCTGCCCACCCCCAGACCCCCGCCTGCCATCCCCTCCTACCTCTTCAGTGTGCACTTAGTGTACCATAACTATACCAGTCTGGTGGGCATCATACATGGCTCCTTCACTTTAGAGACAGTGTCAGACAGTCATGCGGTCAGTTGCCAGGCATCCCCCTCATGATTTCCCGTTTAGAGAGACAGCACAGCAGTGAATGACTCCACTGCTCCACACGTCACTGAGCAGTGTGCACAGATAGGCAGGCAGGTTAAGGCCAGCAGCGCAACTTTCGCAAGCCCTACGGCACGCTCACAGCATTCATAGTGAAGTTGGGCAGGGGAGGAGCAAAGTACAAACAAGCAAAAGCAGCCGGGAAAACTGTTTGTGGAAATTGCAGTGCTGGCTCAAGAGGCAAAAGAAATTAAGTGTCTACAACTTCCCCAGTCCCACTAATGTTCACAAATGCTGGCCCCTCTAATAAAAAAATCTATGCATCTCTACATTGTATTTCTTTGAATTTAAATAAAATTTATAAAAAAAAAAAATTGGGTGGTGTCACCCCCTGGAGGGTGTCACCCGGTGCGGCCCGCACCCCCCTAGTGATGCCACTGCTTGTAGCTAAATAATAAGGAAAATCCACATTTTTCGATTAAGTGTAAGCAGAGAAAGATTAAATAAGAAAACATGTTTTCTGGAATTGAAAAACTGCTAGAAAATAATATATCTTCTGTTCCACCATTCCAATGTTAATTACATTGATTATTTGTGGAAAGTTCATCCATATCTCTTCAAGGATAGTCTTCCAAGAAAAGAGATCATGACATGCATCAAGAAAACAATAACTGTCTCAAAGATTTAATTAAGTTATTTTAAATGAAAATAAATTTTCTCATACAATAAAACCCTATAAGCCTATAATTTATGTGATGAGAATGACTCTCAATCATCTTTCACAACTAATCTATGCTTGCACTTGATCTATGTTTTTCAGTCTGAGTGCAGAGAATATAATCCTTTTTATGATAATTATACTATCTTAGAACAGATTCTGAGGAAACATTCAGTAGACTTTTTACATGTTAGAGGGTCATTTCATGCCATTTGCAGACCAGAATAAGAGGATTTGTACAGTTTCCCTTATTTATAAGGAATATAGAGAAGTTGTCAAGAAAATATTGCTAATCAGAGGAAGTAAACTTTAAGACTTAGGGCTCCATTTTACTAAGCATTGAAGTTACCCTTTGTGTGTAATTTTGTTTCGAAATCCACGTGCGGATCAAAAATCATACATACAAAACTGCGATCTAAGCTGAAATGAATTATTTTTCAATAGCGAGCATCCTTTTCCGCAACTGCTCGATCCGGGCCCTTTTTTCACAAAATAAACCCTTGATCGTCATCAAATCTGCTATTAACAAAAATGATCAATATTACAACTAATCCGTTCACTCAAACTTTTGCGTTAACTTTGTGTAATTTGCTTCATAATCATTTAGATAATGAACACATTAGAAAACTATAGGGGTATGAGACTGACACCAGGTTGAGTATTATAAATAAGCGGCTGGACAATTCAAAATCAATTATTTGTTTGCCAGCAGTGAATGAAGATGGAGAAACTATTGCATTTGTTTATCTTTTGTTTTATTCAACTACAAGGAATAAGGGCTATCCAGGTACCTGTGGAAAATAACAAAGAATTGTATGATGATTTTTAAACCTTAAGAAATCGTCCAATAGGCCATAAACAGCTTTGTAACTTTGTACTTTTGTGCCAAGTGAAGCTTTAAAGTTATCAATAATCCAATTGTCTTTGAGACAGATTAGATGCAATATTTTACAGGTTGATTTTTAGCACCTTCATGTAACAAAGTTGATTCTGCTATGTGTGAATGCCGGTGGGTAAATTCGATACGTCTAATGCAATTTTTTTTTACGCCTTAGTACATGGGGTCCAATGATCATAAACTTGCCAGCATCGAGAGAAATTACATAAAATCTTTTGATTTTTTTTAGACCTTATATTGTAATGTAGGTTACTCTCCTTCACATTCAGATTCCAGCATAGCTAAATAAACATCTCTAAATCCACAATTTACATTTCTAGAATTCTATGAGATACCTCATCATACTGATGAGAAAAAAAGGCTTCTAAATGACAACTAAATATGGTACTTAAATCCTCTTTAAGGCATTTTGAATGCCTTTCATCAATAGTAGAAGACAGTCACAAATATGTAAATGTAAGAATTATAGGCTAGGCTACTGACTGCATCCATGTAGCCCTAAGACCTCTACATAGCAGGTAAGGTTAAAGGATTACAAGTAATTTCAGTTTCTACGCAAGAATTCCCTGTGTTTTTCCATTGTCCTCATACCTTTCAACACTCATTTGAGAAAAGTCTTGCTCCAGATTTGGATTATAATTTGGTGCCCTAAAGCAAAATTCTCTTGCTTGTATCATTCTGGTCAAGTTTTGAAATATGAATAACAAAAAGTGTCAGACAAGGCATGATACTTTTGTATTGTAAAATATGACATTTTTTTAGAGTGGACTTGGAGAAAACAATATAATCTTCAGACAAAAATGAAGAAGATGTGCAGAAAATGTGCCAGCTTAGTTTATAGAGGTTGGAACAACATCTCATATAGCAAACAATTTTATCTTCAGTATTGGATATTTCTTTTATTGTGTCTAATACTTTATTTCATTTTAAATGCTTCTAAATTTACTGAGTCCAAAGATTATTCTAATCATGTCATAATAATTAAGCTTAATTAAAATTGCTTAAATCCATGTTTATAATATCAGTCAGTTTATTAACTAAAACATAAATCTATATTTAATTTTGAAGCAATAAATAATTTTAAATTGGAAATATGAACTACAAATATACACATTGGCTATTGGGAAGTTCAAATACAACTGAAATTATTAAAGAAACTGATTCACTGAGTTTCAAATATCAATAAAAATAAAATTTTGTTCAAGTTAATCCTAGAATATTTTTTTTCTCTCTTTTTTCTCTTTCTGGTTTTAAATTGTGCATAAAATACTTGCTACTGTTTATCACTGTATTTTATTTCTAACATTTAAATTTATTTTTAGGATTATATTGTTAAAGTGCAAGATTTATAACTCAATACTGTTTGTCACTTCTCAAAAAGTTATTTTAGCAGATTTAGAATAATTTAAGTTATCAATATTATTTTCATTTGTTGTAATGGTATACTATTAATTAAATCAACCTATTACATATTTAGTTATGCATAATGAAACTAGTTACTTTCAATATTTATTTTGCCCCTATTTCTTGTAATTTAGCTCAGAAAATTGAGGATTTTCTGAATCCCAGTACTTGAAATGTACCCTGCTGAAGATTAAAAAAAAACTAGCCCACTTTATACAAATGTAATCACATTGGTTAGCATAGCAGAGTTTGACTATAGAAAAACAATCTTAGTATAAACAATGTCCATTTGTTTTAATAAAGTTTAGACATGCCTATAGGAATACAACAAAAAAATGTCTTGTAATTACAAGGTGTTTACTTACGCTTTAAATATTGGCAACATAGCCAGATATCATCTGACTTATGTGGTACTGGTTATTTAGCCAAATTTGCGCTACTTGAACATACTCTAAATTGTGATTGCTAGCTACACATAATGCCCTAGATGCAATAAAACATATTTTGAAATAAAATATATTGCTAAAAAAAACAAACATTGCAACTGGAACATTGTGGAATTTATGAAGATGTGTAATAGTGCTTACAGCACATAACTTACTTAATTCAAGCAAAAATCGCTCTAATAAACAGTCTATTCTAACATATCCACAAAAGAAAATGTGAAAACTGTCAAAAAGAAACAAAATAAAAATGGGACAAGATTATAAGATTTGAAATAGCAAGACTCAAATGCAAGACAAGATCTTCAACAGGGCAGACTTTATACATTCCACATGTTTGAACAAGGTGTAGGTGAAAAACCATGAGCTCACCTCCAGGACTCATCAGTATCCTGAAGGTCAGCCCCGTGTTCCAATCTACAAGGTTTCTGAAATGCCTTTCATTCAATCCTGAGACACTAATAAATAAACATGCACATATTTTACAAAGATTTATGAAACGTCTGTTTCTGAAGTGTTGCAGTTGTAGTTGTTCCAAATTGCTACAAGCATATTTTTGCTATGCAATATATTATGTAGTGGGGCATGTATCACAGATATATACATTATTGGCAATAGCACCGACTAACAAAATGCAGGGGAAGATAAGTAAATTATTTCCGGTCAACCATGTGCTTATTCATTGTAATAATGCATGCCTCTTTTTTTCTGTTGAGACATGTGAATGTTCCTAATAAATTACTTAAATAGAAAAAGAAGATAAGTTAAGTGAGCTTCAATTAATCTTGAACACCACCTCACCTTAACAATGAGACTCCTGTAAAAACCTAACCCAATAAGACAAGCCTTTTTGCTCAAAAGATAGTACTTACCTGAAACCAATAACAGCGCAGCTTTAGTTTCACTTGGTAATACATTTTATATCATGAAATACTGTTCATATTGAGTTGATTGGGACCAATATTTTTGAATTTACCTATTCCAATATTCCAAAAAGGTATGCCCTCAGCTTACCATAACACAAAGCATCTTTTAATTAGCATCAGTTAGCTTAATAACATTTTCATAGTTTTCTATTAAGGCAGTTCAGAAACATTTTGCTCACCTTGGTCTGGGTTACTACCATGAGACAGGAATTGATGGTGGCACTGATTCCTTTTTATCTCACTCCAATGGAGTTCTCTGCTATGAACCTCTTATCTGTCATAATGCATTAGGTGTGTGAGGAGATTCTGCCTTCTGCTTATCAGCAGACTGATATTGTAGATACATCAAGAGAATATGTTGGTCTAGCAGACCAGCAGGCTAATACCCGAGTGACACCAACTGGATGGGGTGAATATGCAGGTGAAAGAGCTCACTCTTTCTTGTTTTCCTAACATCACCATTGCAGACCTAGTTTGGAGTTTTGGAATTTAGATTTTTGGTTCCTGAATCCACTCGTATTGAACAGAAGTAAGGTTGCTAGAAATATTATTTTCTGGCTGACTAACTTGGGACCATGTCAGTTTGCTGTGTATTATATTGGAGCTGCAGTTTTGACCTCAATTACAGTATATACCACATATTATTTGAATTGCTGATCTTATTCTTTATGCCTACCAAATAACTTTTCTGACCACATTTCTGCTGGGAGGACTGAAGGTAAAAGTAAGCTCCAGCTGTTGGGACTGAGCAGTCTGATTAACCAAATGCAAGAAAGAAAAAATATATTTTAAAAAAAATAAAAAAAATACAGTTCTGTTTTGTATGTTTCAGGAGTTTTTGGAAAAACATATGGATTACAAAGTATTTCAGTAGTTATTCATATTCATATGAAAGTATAATATAATATTCTTAGTGCAAAAATGTACTTGAACCTGTAAAATGGCTTACACTGTAGTCCCAGATATTTAAACTATATATTTTATTATTGCCTAGTATTGCAATATCCAAAATGAAAATATGAATATTTCACATTCCAATTTTCTTCAAAAACAAGAATATGTTCTATTTATTCATAAATAAATATTTATTTCATGTAATTAGCAAGAGTCCATGAGCTAGTGACGTATGGGATATACATTCCTACCAGGAGGGGCAAAGTTTCCCAAACCTCAAAATGCCTATAAATACACCCCTCACCACACCCACAATTCAGTTTTACAAACTTTGCCTCCCGTGGAGGTGGTGAAGTAAGTTTGTGCTAGATTCTTCGTTGATATGCGCTTCGCAGCAGGCTGGAGCCCGGTTTTCCTCTCAGAGTGCAGTGAATGTCAGAGGGATGTGAAGAGAGTATTGCCTATTTGAATACCATGGTCTCCTTCTACGGGATCTATTTCATAGGTTCTCTGTTATCGGTCGTAGAGATTTCTTCTCCTACCTCCCTTTTCACATCGACGATATACTCTAATATACCATTACCTCTACTGATTCTCGTTCCAGTACTGGTTTGGCTATCTATTATATGTAGATGAGTGTCTTGGGGTAAGTAAGTCTTATTTTATTATGACACTCTTAAGCTATGGTTGGGCACTTTATTTATAAAGTTCTAAATATATGTGTTTAAACTTATATTTGCCATGATTCAGGGTAATCAGTATTCCTTATTTCAGACAGTCAGTTTCATTATTTGGGATAATGCATATGAATGATTATTTTTTCTTACCTTAAAAGTTTTTCAATTGACTTTTTTCCCTGTGGGCTGTTATGCTCGCGGGGGCTGAAAATGCTTCAATTTATTGCGTAATTTTTGGCGCAGACTTTTTTGGGCGCAAAAATTTTGTCATTTCCGGGGCCCTAATTTGACGCCGGAAGTTGTTCTTGGTTGCGTCATTTTTTTGACATTTTTTTGTGTTCAGATGTTTTTTTGCGCCAAAAATGTGGGCGTTATTTTTTTCAGCGTCGCCGGATGTGGCGTCATACTTAGCGCCAAAAAATATAGGCGTTGTACTTAGCGCCAATAATGTGGGCGTCATTTTTGGCGCCTAAAAATGTGGGCGTCATTCTTGTCTCCACCTTTTTTTCACATTATTTTAGTCTCATTTTTTATTTGCTTCTGGTTGCTAGAGGCTTGTTCATTGGCATTTTTTCCCATTCCTGAAACTGTCATTTAAGGAATTTGATAATTTTGCTTTATATGTTGTTTTTTCTATTACATATTGCAAGATGTCTCAACTTGACCCTGGATCAGAATCTAATTCTGGAAAGACGCTGCCTGATGCTGGTTCTACCAAAGTTAAGTGCATTTGTTGTAAACTTGTGGTAACTGTTCCTCCGGCTGTAGATTGTGATGAATGTCATGATAAACTTGCTAATGCAGATAGTATTTCCATTAGTAATAATCCATTACCTGTTGTTTTTCCCTCAACATCTAATGCTCAGGATGTTCCTGTTAATGTAAAAGAATTTGTTTCTAAATCTATTAGGAAGGCTCTGTCTGTTACTCTTCCTTTCAGTAAACGTAAAAGGTCTTTTAAAACTTCTCATATTTCAGATGAATTTTTAAGTGACCGTCATCATTCTGACTTGTCTGTTTCTGATGAGGATTTATCTGGTTCAGAAGATTATGTCTCAGATATTGACACTGATAGATCTTCATATTTATTTAAAATGGAATTTATTCGTTCTTTACTTAAAGAAGTGTTAATCGCAATAGATATGGAGGAGTCTAGTCCTCTTGATACTAAATCTACTAAGCGTTTAAATTCGGTTTTCAAACCTTATATAGTTATTCCAGAAGTTTTTCCTGTCCCTGATGCTATTTCTGAAGTAATTTCTAGGTAATTTCAAAGGTTTAAGAAATTGTACCCTGTGCCATCTGATAGCTTAGAGTTTTGAAACAAAATCCCTAAAGTTGATGGGGCTATCTCTACTCTTGCTAAACGTACTACTATTTCTATGGCGGATAGTACTTCCTTTAAGGATCCTTTAGATAGGAAGCTTGAATCCTTTCTAAGGAGAGCTTATTTATGTTCAGGTAATCTTCTTAGACCATGAAGTGTCAGACCATAATACTCATAGCATTGTTAAACTTCTTCAACATGCTAATAACTTTATTTGTGATGCCATCTTTGATATCATTAGAATTGATGTCAGGTATATGTCTTTAGCTATTTTAGCTAGAAGAGCTTTATGGCTTAAAACTTGGAATGCAGATATGACTTCTAAGTCAACTTTGCTTTCTCTTTTTTTCCAAGGTAATACATTATTTGGTTCTCAGTTGGATTCTATTATTTCAGCTGTTACTGGGGGGAAAGGAACTTTTTTGCCTCAGGACAAAAAATCTAAAGGTAAATACAGGGCTGCTAATCATTTTCGTTCCTTTCGTCAGAATACGGAACAGAAGCCTGACCCTTCCCCTAAAGGAACGGTTTCCATTTGGAAACTCTCTCCAGTCTGGAATAAATCCAAGCCTTTTAGAAAGTCAAAGCCAGCTCCCAAGTCCACATGAAGGTGCGGCCCTCATTCCAGCACAGCTGGTAGGGGGCAGGTTACGATTTTTCAAATATATTTGGATCAATTCGATTCACAGTCTTTGGATTCAGAACATTGTTTCACAAGGGTACAGAATAGGTTTAAAGGTAAGGCCGCCTGCGAGAAGATTTTTTCTCTCTCGCATTCCAATAAACCCAGTGAAGGCTCAGGCGTTTCTGAAATATGTTTCAGATCTAGAGTTGGCTGGGGTAATTGTGCCAGTTCCAGTTCTGGAACAGGGTCTGGGGTTTTACTCAAATCTATTCATTGTACCAAAGAAGGAGAATTCCTTCAGACCAGTTCTGGATCTAAAAATATTGAATCGTTATGTAAGGATACCAACATTCAAAATGGTAACTACAGGGAGTGCAGAATTATTAGGCAAATGAGTATTTTGACCACATCATCCTCTATATGCATGTTGTCTTACTCCAAGCTGTATAGGCTCAAAAGCCTACTACCAATTAAGCATATTAGGTGATGTGCATCTCTGTAATGAGAAGGGGTGTGGTCTAATGACATCAACACCCTATATCAGGTGTGAATAATTATTAGGCAACTTCCTTTCCTTTGGCAAAATGGGTCAAAAGAAGGACTTGACAGGCTCAGAAAAGTCAAAAATAGTGAGATATGTTGCAGAGGGATGCAGCACTCTTAAAATTGCAAAGCTTCTGAAGCGTGATCATCGAACAATCAAGCGTTTCATTCAAAATAGTCAACAGGGTCACAAGAAGCTTATGGAAAAACCAAGGCGCGAAATAACTGAGAAAAGTCAAGCGTGCAGCTGCCAAGATGCCACTTGCCACCAGTTTGGCCATATTTCAGAGCTGCAACATCACTGGAGTGCCCAAAAGCACAAGGTGTGCAATACTCAGAGACATGGCCAAGGTAAGAAAGGCTGAAAGACGACCACCACTGAACAAGACACACAAGCTGAAACGTCAAGACTGGGCCAAGAAATATCTCAAGACTGATTTTTCTAAGGTTTTATGGACTGATGAAATGAGAGTGAGTCTTGATGGGCCAGATGGATGGGCCCGTGGCTGGATTGGTAAAGGGCAGAGAGCTCCAGTACGACTCAGACACCAGCAAGGTGGAGGTGGAGTACTGGTTTGGGCTGGTATCATCAAATATGAGCTTGTGGGGCCTTTTCGGGTTGAGGATGGAATCAAGCTCAACTCCCAGTCCTACTGCCAGTTTCTGGAAGACACCTTCTTCAAGCAGTGGTACAGGAAGAAGTCTGCATCCTTCAAGAAAAACATGATTTTCATGCAGGAAAATGCTCCATCACACGCGTCCAAGTACGCCACAGCGTGGCTGGCAAGAAAGGGTATAAAAGAAGAAAATCTAATGACATGGCCTCCTTGTTCACCTGATCTGAACCCCTTTGAGAACCTGTGGTCCATCATCAAATGTGAGATTTACAAGGAGGGAAAACAGTACACCTCTCTGAACAGTGTCTGGGAACAGATCAAAACACTGACAGAATCCATGGATGGCAGGCTTTTGAGTGTCCTTGCAAAGAAAGGTGGCTATATTGGGCACTGATTTGTTTTTGTTTTGTTTTTGAATGTCAGAAATGTATATTTGTGAATGTTGAGATGTTATATTGGTTTCACTGGTAAAAAGAAATAATTGAAATGGGTATATATTTGTTTTTTGTTAAGTTGCCTAATAATTATGCACAGTAATAGTCACCTGCACACACAGATATCCCCCTAAAATAGCTAAAACTAAAAACAAACTAAAAACTACTTCCAAAACTATTCAGCTTTGATATTAATGAGTTTTTTGGGTTCATTGAGAACATGGTTGTTGTTCAATAATAAAATGAATCCTCAATAATACAACTTGCCTAATAATTCTGCACTCCCTGTATAAGGACTATTCTGCCTTTTGTTCAGCAAGGGCATTATATGTCCACAATAGATTTACAGGATGCATATCTTCATATTCCAATTCATCCAGATCACTATCAGTTTCTGAGATTCTCTTTTCTGGACAAGCATTACCAGTTTGTGGCCCTTCCATTTGGCCTAGCAACACCTCCAAGGATCTTTTCAAAGGTTCTCGGTGCCCTTCTCTCTGTAATCAGAGAACAGGGTATTGCAGTATTTCTTTATTTGGACGATATCTTGGTACTTGCTCAGTCTTCACATTCTGCAGAATATCATACGAATCAACTTGTGTCGTTTCTTCAAAGACATGGTTGGAGGATCAATTCACCAAAGAGTTAATTGATTCCTCAGACAAAGGTAACCTTTTTGGGTTTTCAAATAGATTCAGTGTCCATGACCTTGTCTCTAACAGAAAAGAGACGTCTGAAATTGGTTTCAGCCTGTCGAAACCTTCAGTGTCAATCATTCCCTTCGGTAGCTTTGTGCATGGAAATTCTAGGTCTTATGACTGCTGCATCGGACGCGATCCCCTTTGCTCGTTTTCACATGTGACCTCTTCAGCTTTGTATGCTGAACCAGTGGTGCAGGGATTATACAAAGATATCACAATTAATATCCTTAAATCCCAATGTACGGCACTCTCTGACGTGGTGGATAGATCACCATTGTTTAGTCCAAGGGGCTTCTTTTGTTCGTCTAACCTGGACTGTGATCTCAACAGACGCGAGTCTGTCAGGTTGGGGAGCTATATGGGGATCTTTTGTTCGTCCAACCTGGACTGTGATCTCAACAGACGCGAGTCTGTCAGGTTGGGGAGCTATATGGGGATCTCTGACAGCGCAGGGGGTTTGGGAATCTCAGGAGGCGAGATTACCAATTAACATTTTGGAACTCCGTGCGATTTTCAGAGCTCTTCAGTTCTGGCCTCTTCTGAAGAGAGAATTGTTTATTTGTTTTCAGACAGACAATGTCACAACCGTGGCATATGTCAATCATCAAGGAGGGACTCACAGTCCTCAGGCTATGAAAGAAGTATCTCAGATACTTGTATGGGCGGAATCCAGCTCCTGTCTAATCTCTGCGGTTCACATCCCAGGTGTAGACAATTGGGAAGCGGATTATCTCAGTCGCCAGACGTTACATCCGGGCGAATGGTCTCTTCACCCAGAGGTATTTCTTCAGATTGTTCAAATCTGGGGACTTCCAGAAATAGATCTGATGGCCTCTCATCTAAACAAGAAACTTCCCAGGTATCTGTCCAGATCCAGGGATCCTCAGGCGGAGGCAGTGGATGCGTTGTCGCTTCCTTGGAATTATCATCCTGCCTATATCCTTCCGCCTCTAGTTCTTCTTCCAAAAGTGATTTCCAAAATTCTAATGGAACGTTCGTTTGTACTGCTGGTGGCTCCAGCATGGCCTCACAGGTTTTGGTATGCGGATCTCGTTCGGCTGGCCAGTTGCCAACCTTGGACACTTCTGTTAAGGCCAGACTTTCTATCTCAAGGCCCTTTTTTCCATCAGGATCTCAAATCATTAAATTTGAAGGTATGGAAATTGAACGCTTGATTCTTAGTCATAGATGTTTCTCTGACTCAGTAATTAATGCTGTGTTACAGGCTCGTAAATCTGTGTCTAGAAGATTTATTATCGAGTCTGGAAGATTTACATTTCTTGGTGTTCTTCTCATAAATTCTCCTGGCATTCTTTTAGAATTCCTAGAATTTTACAGTTTCTTCAGGATGGTTTGGATAAAGGTTTGTCTGCAAGTTCCTTGAAAGGACAAATCTCTGCTCTTTCTGTTCTTTTTCACAGAAAGATTGCTAATCTTCCTGATATTCATTGTTTTGTACAGGCTTTGGTTCGTATCAAACCTGTCATTAATTCAATCTCTCCTCCTTGGAGTCTTAATTTGGTTCTGAGGGCTTTACAAGCTCCTCCGTTTGAACCTATGCATTCTCTGGACATTAAATTACTTTCTTGGAAAGTTCTGTTCCTTTTGGCCATCTCTTCTGCTAGAAGAGTTTCTGAATTATCTGCTCTTTCTTGTGAATCTCCTTTTCTGATTTTTCATCAGGATAAGGCAGTGTTGCGGACTTCATTTACATTTTTACCTAAGGTTGTGAATTCTAACAACATTAGTAGAGAAATTGTTGTTCCTTCATTGTGTCCTAATCCTAAGAATTCTCTGGAGAGATCTTTACATTCTTTGGATGGAGTAAGAGCTTTAAAATATTATGTTGAAGCTACTAAAGATTTTAGAAAGACTTCTAGTCTATTTGTTATCTTTTCTGGTTCCAGGAAATGTCAGAAGGCCTCCGCCATCTCTTTGGCGTCTTGGTTAAAGTCTTCGATTCATCATACTTATGTAGAGTAGGGTAAATCTCCGCCTCAAAGGATTACGGCTCATTCTACTAGGTCAGTTTCTACTTCCTGGGCATTCAGGAATGAAGCTTCTGGTGATCAGATTTGCAAAGCAGCAACTTGGTCTTCTTTGCATACTTTTACTGAATTCTACCATTTTGATGTTTTACTCTTCTTCTGAAGCAGTTTTTGGTAGAAAAGTACTTCAGGCAGCTGTTTCAGTTTTATTCTTATGCTTATAATTTCAGTTTTTTTCATTATTAAGATTAAAACTTTTGTTTTGGGTTGTGGATTATTTTTTCAGCGGAATTGGCTGTCTTTATTTTATCCCTCCCTCTCTAGTGACTCTTGCATGGAAGTTCCACATCTTGGGTATTTATTATCCCATATGTCACTAACTCATGGACTCTTGCTAATTACATGAAAGAAAACATAATTTATGTAAGAACTTACCTGATAAATTCATTTCTTTCATATTAGCAAGAGTCCATGAGGCCCACCCTTTTTTGTGGTGGTTATGATTTTTTGTATAAAGCACAATTATTCCAATTCCTTATTTTTTATGCTTTCGCTCCTTTCTTATCACCCCACTTCTTGGCTATTCGTTAAACTGAATTGTGGGTGTGGTGAGGGGTGTATTTATAGGCATTTTGAGGTTTGGGAAACTTTGCCCCTCCTGGTAGGAATGTATATCCCATACGTCACTAGCTCATGGACTCTTGCTAATATGAAAGAAATGAATTTATCAGGTAAGTTCTTACATAAATTATGTTTTCTAGATATATCTGATGGTATTTTAGTACAATATATCTTTATACAGATATATATGCATGATTATATATAGGTAACTTTAGATATATACAGATATAAATAGGAATATCTATTTAAAAATATACATAGAACATGGACATGCTAAATATTTACAGTAAACACAAAATATTTTTCTACATGTTTTCATCTACTTGAAAGGCTCCAATGCATTTATACATAAATATGTACACACACACACACACACACATATATATACACACAGTTGTAATCATAATTTTTCAACCCTCATTGCAAATCAGGTTTATTGTCAAAATTTGCAGATTTTTAATTGTTTGCAATGAACAAATCAAACACAAGCAATTAAAATAGCTCAACACAACGAATGCTTCAAGTGGTTTCCCCAAATTCAACTGAAAATGCAACTTTTAATGAATTCTGCAGTCTCAAATTGATTCAAGCATCTTCAGTAGAGCATCCTTTTGCTGTAATGACCTGCTGCAAACAAGACATCAGCTTCTGGCAGCATTCCTGGGGCATATTAGCCCATTTGTCATGAGCATTGGCCTCCAATCTGTCCTTCATACCCCACATCCAATCGCTCTCTTCATCCTGTCGCAACCACCTACACAATATCTCCAATATTCATCCTTTTCTGAGTGCTGAAACTACTAAAAAACAGATCCATTCCCTAGTAATTTCCTGGCTTGACTATTGTAACAACCTACTAGCTGGCTTTCCTCTCTCCCGCCTCTCCCCGCTTCAATCAATCCTAAATGCCTCTGCTAGACTAATCCACCTCTCTCGATGCTCTGTATCCGCTGCACCCCTCTGTGAGTACCTTCACTGGCTCCCCATTCACAGAAGAATTAAATTCAAAATTCTCACTCTGACCTACAAAACCCTTACCAATGCAGCCCCCCCTATCTGTCCTCACTCATCAACAAATATACTTCCGCCCATCCCCTAAGATCCAACAACGATCTACTCCTTGCCTCTTCTACCATCACCTCCACTCATGCTAGAAAATAAAAATAAATTGGATGCGCCTTCTCATAAAAAAGTGTATTATTTATACACTACAATCACACCAGGTGGTGCAAATCTGACTAAATCTGTGCAGCAATATGCTGTCAGGTCTAGCTATATAGAGAGTATATGTGTAGTGGCTCTCTGCTATAAATTTGGTCAGATATCAATATATATATCATCAAAACAAATGTATAGATACAAAACACTGCTTGTGTATACAATCACACACAAATGTGCAAATCTAACATATAGTGCAAATCAAACAAATAGTGCAACGATATAGTACCAGATCTAACTCAATATAGAGTATATTATTATTGTTCGCTATTAGATACTATATAAATATCCATAATGAGTACACAAATCATACATAAAAATGTGTAACACTGTTTGTATAAAGAGTCACTTATCAGTTCGAAATGTATCTCCACTCCAGCAATATAGTGATGTCCCCATGTATTAATAGATAATAACGATGCTGTCACACTTCTAGTAGGGAGAGGGTCTGTTGCTTCTTCAAAGAGTAGTTGGTGTACAATTCTGCAGTGTCAAAGAAAGAGATAAAAAGAAGGCGCCACAATAGTGCCGGGTCAATGGTGTCAGGTATACCCCTACTCCAATAGACCGTACTTACAGAATATAAGGCACTTGAGAAGTGCTACAAACGCCTTCTGGGCTCTTACAGTCGCCCAGCAAACTGCTCCTCATCACTTCACGACTTCTCCGTGTTTGTTACTCAATTTCCACTGAATCAACCAGTGTTGGATCCTTATAAATCCCAAAGCTCTATGTGTGTCCAAAGTGTGTAAGACAATCACACAGTGAGGATATTCGTAGAGTATAGTTCTAAAATATAAAGTATACAAGTCTGTGGCAAGTCTAATAGAATAAAAGACTTTATTAAAACAAAGTAACACAAAAAAGTGTTACTTTGTTTTAATAAAGTCTTTTATACAAGCAGCAGGTGGGATCCGGTTACCCAACTGCATACTCACACTACTGAAACCCGGCAGAAAAGCCCTGAGAAGGGGGAAGCATTATAGCATACAAGTTTGTATTTCAACAGTGGGATAACTTTTTTTGCACATTCAGCATCAACTGAGGTGTAAAGATTTATACTGGAAACACCCACCTATGGGATCACTGAAACCATTTTACTGATTCTTGGAAAGCTATTTACTATATACACTGTAGGGGACACAGTTTTCTTCTTTCTTTCTACTACTTTCATAAACAGCGCTGCATGTAAGATCTTTCACAGGACATGCTGAGGTAGAGACGCTTTTCATTATCCTCTCGGCTTTCAACTTTTAATGGTTGGCTTTAATATTTTACCAATACGTGCCTGTAAATGCTAATGGACAAATTCTTGACTTCACAAAGGATGTCGCACAGAAACAGGCCGCAATAGAGAAAGGGGAAGGGAATCCCTGAATCTATATTACAATCACCATCTGCGACGAATGATAATGTCCAAACTGAGGTTCCTTCACAACCGCCAGAGCAGCAGGTGAATTTTTTGCTTTTGACCAAGCTAGATAACTTACAAAAAGGTATTGACAACCTCACAACTGAAGTTAAGCAGTTTAATTCTAGACTGACAATTGCGGAACAGTGCATATCTGATCTAGAAGATGGTTATAACTCCACTTATAACCAATTACAAGATTTGATCCAACAAAATACTTTTCTCCATCAGAAAATTGATGATTTGGAAAATCATTCTTGCAGAAACAATGAAAGACTGGTGGACCTACCAGAGAAAATTAGACCCTCTGAGTTTCTATATTTTGCAGAACATTCCCTTCCTAATCTTCTAAATGTTCCAGCTGAATTTATCCCAATGAATTCAGAGAGAGCGCACAGAATTGGAGGGGATAGGACCCACTATTCTGAAAAGGATGCCCCGCCAAGAGGGGTAATGATCAAGTATCTGAACTTCAAGTCTAAAATACAGCTCTTAAGGGCCTATTGTAAAATTCAAATGCTCATCTATGATGATAAATGTCTCTACTTGTTTCAAGATTACTCATCCGAGGTAGTGAAAAGGAGAAAAGAGTTTTCACCACTGTGTACCCTACTTCACAAAGAGAATCGACAAGCTATGTTGCTCTAAAAACGGAAGGGGACTGCACTCTCAAACCGGACTGGGTACACATCCCATGACCCTGCAACATGCACAGCCCTGGGTACACAATAGCACTCTCAGGATGCTGCTCTGTCCCCAGAGTCACAGGCAGTTAACCCCAGACAGGTCTGGGTGCAAGGCCCATAGGATAATTACAAAACAAATTAAAACAGCACACAGAGAAAGTCCAGCACTCACTAAGATTAAAAGCAAAAATGGAAGAATTAGTTACCACATCTGGCCAAATGGGATAAGCCCAGGTACCACATCAAGGTCTCTTCCAAAACCTGAGTCCGTAAACAGCCACACAATGCAAGCTCTCAATCCAACAAACTGAGACAGTGCAGTTTCCTGAGGTTAACTGCCTGTGACTCTGGGGACAGTGCAGCTTCCTGAGAGTGCTATTGTGCACCCAGGGCTGTGCATGTTGCAGGGTCATAGGATTTGTACCCAGTCCGGTCTGACAGTGCAGTCCCCTTCCGTGTTTTGTATATGTCTAGGGTAATTACATAAGCCTGTGCACCCTTCACTTGTTCCCAGATTGTTGGATTGAGAGCTTGTATTGTGTGGCTGTTTAGGGACTCAAGTTTTGGAAGAGATCTTGACATGGTACCTGGGCTTATCTCGTTTGGCCAGATGCGGTAGCTTACTTTTCCATTTTTGCTTTTAATCTTAGCTGAGAGCTTGTAAGTGAGTGCTGGACTTTCTCTGTGTGCTGTATTAATTTGTTTTGTAATTTTCCCTATGGGCCTTGCACCCAGATCTGTCTGAGGTTTATTGCCTGTGACTCTGGGGACAGTGCAGCTTCCTGAGAGTGCTATTGTGCACCCAGGGCTGTGCATGTTGCATGTTCATGGGATGTGTACCCAGTCCGGTCTGAGAGTGCAGACCCCTTCCGTGTTTTGTATATGTCTAGGGTGATTACATAAGCCTGTGCACCATTCACTTGTTCCCAGTTTATTGTATTGAGAGCTTGCATTGTGTAGCTGTTTAGGGACTTAGGTTTTGGAAGAGACCTTGACGTGGTACCTGGGCTTATCCCATTTGGCCAGATGTGGTAACTAACGCTTCCATTTTTGCTTTTAATCTTAGCTGAGAGCTTGTAAGTGAGTGATGGACTTTCTCTGTAAGCTACGTTGCTCTACCCAGCCTGTCTTTGCATCCACACATTACGGGGTTCATGACTCTTCGACTCACCCAAAGAATCGCAACAGTTTCTGGACCAGCACAGGAGTGCCCTTTCACATTCTTCAGAGCACCAACGGGACTTTCCTGATTGATGCTTGAGATTAAACATTTACTCTTACACAATACAGCACCCCACTGATGGGGTAAGTTGGAAATACTCTACTTGATAAACATTTATGGAAGATGATCCTTTAAGGTCGTATGAAAGTATATATATAAATTGTTTGTTATGTCTTGTGTTGTTTAAAATGTTTTGGTTAGCAAATGGTTTAGATGTGAGAGATTGCCGGTTACTGAATAACAAATCCCTGACTGCCCACCTTTTCTGGAGGACCGGCGACAACACCCCCGGATGCCCTGTACTTATACTTATGCCTATATTTTTACATGATCAATTGTTAATACTATTCCAATGACGACTAAAATCATATCCTGGAATGGAGGAATAAACTCCCCTATTAAAAGAAAAAACAATTTTGGCCTATATTAAAAAAATCTAAAAGGTGAAGACAAAAACAAGAAAGCGCCTCATGGTGTGGTAATCACAAACAATTGTGAGAAGGTGTAATGAAAGCAAGTGAACAGGTACTCACAAGCGAGGTGGCACTCTTAATATAAGAAGTGCAAACAAGCAGGCTGGCCTTTATACAGCAGCCAGTACGCTGGATGGACGAATCTTGTTGATAACAAGGCAAGCTATTAATTTTCCACAGCCGAATGATTTGCTCCTGCAGTCTGTGTGTAGTTGAAGGATAGGCTCCTTATGCTTGCTGATACTTTGCTTGCTTATATGAACTTTTCTTTGGGACGTGTCTATCGGCACACAGGAGCCTACTAGATCACATAGGTCTGGCTTGTACTTTTTCTACCGCAGCACAGTCAGCGTTGTTTTCTCCTCCCCTGCCAGGAGCCTATCCTTCAACTACACACAGACTGCAGGAGAAAATCATTCGGCTGTGGAAAATTAACAGCTTGCCTTGTGAGAGGCGCTTTCTTGAGACGCTTTCATGAGGGGCTTTCTTGTTTTTGTCTTCACCTTTTAGATTCACTGACTCACCATTAGCCTCAAGAAAAGCTGCCCACATTTGAACTTTTTTCTTTACAGAGGATTCTCACGCTATCACCATTAAACTTTTTTGTTTGGAATATTATTGTATATTTTAAGTTTATTATAATCCTTCTCTACAGTGCACTCATTATCTCTTAATATTACTGTGTTTATATATACGAATATTTAATTTTGAAATCACTGTTCTATTTTTCCACGGTATTCCGATCTTCAAACAGACAAATAGGAATTGTTACATTGTATGTTTTATCCTTTTTTCTATCGATTCACATTATTTTTCACATATTTTTATATTTTATACATCAATATATTTAGGCGCACCCTATTTTTATGCTTTTAGTATATTTTTCTTATATCTTAAAAATCCCATGCAGATATAATGCTATTGCAAGAAACCCACCTTAATGCCCTTGAACATGAAAAGCTTAAAACAAATTTGATATCTGAAATTATCTGTGCCCCTTATAATAACTCCAGTAGAGGTGTGGCAATGTTACTACACAGCTACTTTAAATGTGACATTGAGGATAGGATTATAGATCCGAATGGCAGATTTACTATAATCAAATTTAAATGTCCAAGACCAATGATACACTGTGTGTAATGTTTATGGTCCTAATCAGCACAGTCCAGGTTTTCGGCAGACACTAATTCAGTTCTTAGTTCCTTTCTTAGACACTAGGCTTATCCTTGCTGGAAACAATAATATAACTCCTAATTCTGTACTTGATAGGTTTAGAGACACAGAGAGGCCTCATGTAGCATCACAGTCCTATACTCCAAACACATATTCACAGAAGATGTTTGATACTTTATATTCCACACTGGGTGTTCAGGATATTTGGAGAAAACAAAATCCTACAGAGTGAGATTATACATGTTCTTCTAGAGTGCATAACACACTTTCTCGTATAGATCTTATCTTGACATCAATCTCATTAGAACTCCTCATTACTGAAACTAAGATACATACTATCACCATCTCAGACCATGCCTCTGTTTCGATGAGACTATTCCCTTCCCCTCATCCCACCAATAAAAGAATATTTAATTTCCCCACATACTTACTGACCTCCCTGGAATTTCCCTGGGATGACTTTGCAAATAACAACATATCACATGTATATACCCCTTAACTCTATTGGGAAACTGCTAAGTCAGTTCTTAGAGGAGACGTCATTGCCTACCTTACTAAAAAGAAGGAAAGTAAGGAAAAGCACTATAATGAGGCAATGATGAGGGCCTTTTTAAAATACCGTTAATCTCCAAACACAACAAGAGACTTGAATATTTTCAAAAGAAAAAAGAAAGAGATGCATTTCTTCTTTAAAACACTATATACCAGGAAAATAGGAAACAGGGTAGATTCTTAAGACACGGGTACAGAACAGGCAAATTCCTTGCCTCGCTAATCAAAATTAAACAAGCCAATAGGGGTATTCCAGTGATTAAAAAGAGGAGACTCTTTAACCCACAATACAACTGACATAGTGGCTGAATTTACAGAATATTATACAAATCTATATTCATCACAACCGAAAAATCTAGAAGCTAAAAACAACTTTTGGAACAAAATTGTCCTGCCCAAACTATCTTCCGACCAAAATGATAAACTTAATGCTCCAATAACATTGAAGGAGCTGCAATTTACAATAAAATACCTAGCTTTGGGGAAAGCACCAGGCCCTGATGGACTCCCTACAGAATTCTATCGTATGCTCACTGATCAGATAACTCCTACAATAACTTACTTATTTAACCACTACTTTACTCACTCACAACGACCTTCCATGCACTTCTCAGCAGCCAACATATTGGTTATCCATAAATCGGGGCGTGACCCCACATCAACTGAATCCTACAGACCCATTTCCCTCCTTAATGCTGATTATAAGTTACTAATGAAGCTCCTGGCCAACCATCTTAATTTTTTTTACCTACGGTCCTGTATGCCGATCAGATGGGCTTCACAGTCCGTCGTACCTCTGTTACCAATATTGGATGCGTTCTTCATGCTGTTGGCCACTATTGGTTAGCAAACAGAGGGAAAAATAGTTTAAATTTGCCGGAGGCCTTCCTGCTGTCACTTGATGCAGAGAAAGCCTTTGAAAGAGTAGAGTGGAATCACTTGTTCTATGCCATGGGAAACTTTGGAATTGGTGACTGCTTCCTTGACTTTATAAAAATATATACACTAACCCCATTGCATACCTACTAATTAATAATCAATACTACACAGAGGCACCCAACAGGGATGTCCCCTATCCCCACTTCTATTTAACTTAGTCCTCAAACCCTTAACAATTTATTTGAAAGATATATTCCCAGGTATTAAAATACAGTCCAATAAAATGCAGATTGCTCTCTATGCTGATGACATGCTTTTGTTTGTCTCAGACCCTGAAATCTATATACCTAAAATACTAGAGGCCATTTAGATGTTTGGAGAGTTCTCAGGTTATAAAGTGAATATTGGCAAGTCAGAGATATTATGGCTTCGATATAGGAGGAAAGTCATTTTCATCTCCCTTCCATACGGTTGATAACTACTTAACTTATCTAGGGATCCACATCTCAGCTAACCCTGCCAAATGGTATAACTTTACCCCGATAATACGTAAAATAAAAAAATACTTAAATAATTGGCAGCATTTGCCTCTCTCACTGATGGGAAGAGTGCATATAATTAAAATGAATGTGCTGCCCAAACTACTTTATCCTATGCAAATGCTCCCAATTCTACTAAAACAAGGGGATACAGCAACTCAACAGCATGTGTACTGCACCTTTTTGTGGAAAGGGGGAAAACCGAGAATCAGCCTGGCTAAATTATATTTACCTTATATGAAGCAAGGTTTAGGCCTCCCTAACATCACATACTATAACTGGGCAGCCTTGACTAAATTCACCCTAGACTGGCTACTAAGCACACAGCACTTTTCCTCTGCACAACTGGAGGGAATATCTCTCCCACAGATTTCTTTATCTTTCATACCACACGCCTCCTATGCGTAACTACCCCAACAGATACAATCCCATCCTATGTTTTGAGATATAGTACGAGCGTGGACTTAACTGCATAAACATATAGGGATAGATTTGCACCAGGTTTGATATACCCAGTCTTCCATAAGTGGGAGCATTTGGGTATCACTAATATTAGCGTACTTTTGGATACTTCTACGAAATCTGTATTGCCATTTGACACACTATGCAGAAGGCATTCTATTGTTCCAAATCAAAGATGCACTTATTTTCAGTTATGCCATTATATTAATCCAATTTTACAAACATGTACTACATTTTGGAGTACTACAGATTTAAAATGAATAACTTTGCCATTTCCCCAATATATGAATTACTGATCCAGTACAGCTATGCCAAATCTCAGCAGGAAATGCTGCACACTTGGAATAAACATACAACACATATACACACAGCGGATACAATATACTTTAGTTTAAAATCAACTTGGGCTGCCACATTGGCGGCAAATCTTAGGGAATCTCAGATTAGTGTCATATATCAGGACTACCTCACCCCAAATAGACTGAGTAAACTTCTCTAATGTCTGTGGCAAATGCTCTTTCCAGACCCTGACTTTTTACACTATATGTGGTATTGCCCTAAAATTCGCAGATACTGGAATTGTGTTTCTTTTTGGCTATCAAAACTCATGGGTCGATCACTCTCTCTCACGTTGCATAATATATTGTTCTTAGATATGCAATCAGATGAAAAATGTAATCAGAAACTGTTGACTGTGTACTTTTGGCTAGAAAATTTTTATTTTGTAAATGGGTGCACAGTTGTGCACCATCCATTTCACTCTTGAAACACATGATACTGAAATATGTAATGTATGAAGAGCAGGACACCATGTCCAACATAACCCCGAGAACCCAATGCTTTCTGACTAAGTGGAAACTTTATTTAGAGAGCCTATAAATATCACTTAGGAGACAACTTTTAACACCCTTTAAAAATACGACATATATGTTGGAGGCAAATCTGAGAGGAGAAGGGGATATTTGGGGCGGTTAGTTAGAAGGTTTATATATAACAAATGTACTTATATATGTGATCCGGTGATTTCTCACAGTCTTATTAAATTTATTGAATTCAATTAAAGTTTTAGATTTAGTTTGAAGATTTATTCTAGGACAGATTGTACTGTCTTTGTTTGAGATGTTATCTAATATCTAATGACCTGCGCATAATGTTAGTGCAGAGTCTATTGTTATGTTCATTTATAAAAAAAAAAAAAGCATGTCAATGGTTGGTCTTACATTCCTGAAGACATTTGAAAGACACTTAATGACTCTAAAGGCTTATGAAGAGAGTGCTCTTTGCCTCTACCATATGGACTCTGTTTAATATCAAACTGATTTCGAATGTGGGTCATTGATACTGTATACTGTATACAATATATACAACTGTTTGAAGTGTCAAAATTAAAAGTTAAAAATAAATAAATAAAACTAAACAAAACTACCAGAATGCTACTTTGTTGAACATTTATTGGTAATGCGGTCATTATCTTGGTTTTCTTTACAGAAAAAATATTTGACGAAAATAATTTATTGTATAGGTATCATGTCAGGACATACATGCACAGGAAAGAAATGTTTAAAGGGGCCGTCTACTCCAGAATTTTTATTGTTTAAAAAGAGGGATTATACTTTTATTACCCTTTCCCCAGTTTTGCATAACGGTTATATTAATATAATTTTTACCTCTGTGATTACCTTGTATCTAAGCCTCTATAGACTGCTTGACTTATCCCAGTGCTTTTGACAGACTTGCATTTTAGCCACTAAGTGCTGACTCATAAATAACTCCACGGGAGTGAGCACTGTGTTATCTATATGGCCCACGTTAACTAGCGCTGTCTAGCTGTGAAAAACTGTCAAAATGCACTGAGATAAGAGGCGGCCTTCTAGGGCTTAGAAATTAGCATATAAGCCTACCTAGGTTTAGCTTTCAACAAAGAATACAAATTTGATGATAAAAGTAAATTGGAAAGTTGATTAAAATTGCATGCCCTATCTGAATTATGAATGTTTAATTTTGACTAGACATTCCCTTTAAGAAGGTTTTCAGACTTTAGAAAGGGAGAAAATAAGTACCTTATGCAGGCAAAAAATGTCTACCAAGAATGTGTAAGCACATATAAATAATAATCATATATGTTTAAAGGGACATTCCAGCCAAAGTTGGAATCCACATGAATGCATTTCAGTTTTTTTTTTTTTTTAAGTTTCAAACAAGCTTTATTGATGACAAGAGGAAGGTTACAATGTGTTTCAGCACGTGGTAGTGCAAACAAAAAGAAACATAAGTTATAACATTGTGTTAGGAGCCTCACAAGATTGCAGATCCAAATGGCAACAAAAGAGTAACTAAGCCTCGGGGTTAGACAGTGAGTCTTAGAAAAGTATAATATAGCTTCTCTCTCCTGTCAATTTTTAATCTATTAATAGTCCATTGTCCTTGAGCTTGCTATATTGAGCAGAAGTGCTCGTGGTTTATAAGGTTAGTAAATACAGGCAGATTATTGACATATAGTTTGTACATCAGGGTTCTATACAATAACGAGAGGTATTCAGCATAAATATCACACAGAGCTGAGTATATCATAACACCTGATGTTTGCACATTCACTTGTGCGTTAGTAAAGAGACAGAGGTGAGGAGGTGCGAGAAGGATATTAAGGGTATGAAAAAAAAAGGAAAGGGGGAGGAATAAAGGGGAGGGGGGATGCGCGGTAGATGGGGCAAGGTTAGATAAAGGTAGCGATGCAGTCCGGATTGCACTCAAATTCTAATGGTTACAACCCCTTACCCTCCCAGGTCAGTACCATCATCTCGTGTGTAACTAGCTTACCAATTTTAAGAAAATGATAGCGTTCCAGTCTAAGCAGATCCCCCACCCTGGCCCTCCATTCCTGTACACTTGGGGTCTGTGGGCTTTTCCAGTGGGCTGGTATGAGCCCTTTAGCACCGCTTAGCATCAGTAGAAAAAGAAGATATTTGTCCTCCCCTATTATTTTA
Organism: Bombina bombina; assembly: GCF_027579735.1. Lineage (NCBI taxonomy): Eukaryota > Metazoa > Chordata > Amphibia > Anura > Bombinatoridae > Bombina > Bombina bombina. Next base: position 140,861,797 of record NC_069501.1, on the reverse strand, counting down.
GGGAACCCATGGAAAATCAAGTAAGTTGGTTTTGGGGGGATTATAATTCTGAGAAGTTTGCTCATTTCTCCCAGCACCCCCTCCCAGAAAGGTCTTATACGTGGGCATGTCCACCAAATATGGAGGATTGATCCCTCCTCTCCACAGCCTCTCCAGCACTCCCCACTTGCATGGGGGTACATTGTGTGTAGCCTTAGAGGAGTCAGGTACCACGGCTTAGAAGTTTATAGTGTATTTCTTGCACTTTCGCAGATATCGAGGCCTTCTTGGCTCTCATAAAAATATTTGTCCACTCCCTAGCTGATATCTCCAGATCTAATTCTGTCTGCCACGCCGCTGCGTACGTCGGGAGCGCTGCTCCACCCTTATACAAAAGGATTTAATATAATTGCGAGATAAGGTGTGATGGGGTCTGCTGCATTGTACATAACACCTCAAACGGTGTTCTGCTTCTGGTCAGAGCCCCCCGCTCCCTATGAGTGTTTAGATAGTGTGTCATTTGTGCACATCTGAACCAAGATGCAAAAATAGTCCGGTCCCATTCTATCAATTCCGCCTGAAATTTAAGTTTATCTTGTTGTAAGATATTGGAGACTGATGCCTCCGCGAGGGTGTATGTATCTCCCTGGATGTGTGGCCCAGTTTCCATTCCCATGTCTGGGTTTTCCCGAATTGGTATGTTTGGTGACGCTATTGCGGACACATAGGAGCCCTCCGTCAATATCTTGTCCCAAGTCTTAAGGGTTTCAGCTATCATAGGATAAAACGACGATGTAGGCGCCGGGCAGCCGCCCGCGGAGATCCAAGCCAATGTCCCCACGTTTCCACGTCTAAGAAGCTCGTTATCTATTTGTATCCACCGTTTATCACTAGCATTCCTGCTCCACTCCACAATCCTCTGGAGAAAGATAGCTCTTTGGTATTCCCGCAGCAATTGGACCCCCAGCCCCCCCCCCTGTCTCTGGGCAGATATATAGTGTGCCGTTTGATTCTGGGTTTAATCCCATTATATATATACGTCTCCATGGCTGCTTGGATTTGTTGAAGATAATGAGAAGCCGCCAGAGCCGGGACCATCTGCATGATGTACAGGACTCTTGGTAAGACATTCATCTTAACCACCCCGATACGACCCATACATGAGATGGTTTTATTTTTCCAATAAGAGAGGTCCTTGATGATCTCGTCCCAAATATTTTTATAATTCAGGTCGACTATCTCCGATGTACTGGGCGTGATTGTGATGCCTAAATAAGTAATTTTTTGTTTGGCTATTTTTATCGGACAATTAGAGCTGTGGGTGGCAAAAGTATCAGCTGGTTCTGAAATGTTTAAAATCTCAGATTTCAGGGGATTGAGGAGAAAGTTTGAGACATTTCCATAGCTCTCTAACTCCGCCAAGGCCACCCCCAACGAGCTGGCTGAGTCCGAAAGTGTGAGGAGGATGTTGTCGGCATACATTGCCAATTTATGTTCAACACCGCCAACGAGAATTCCCCTCACTGCCGGGTTGGCTCTGATTTTAGATGCTAGGACCTCGATTGTGAGAGCGAATAGGAGAGGTGACAGGGGACACCCCTGTCTCATCCGATTTTTGATCAGGAAGGTTTCTGAGAGGGTGCCATTGACTCTCACCTTTGCATTTGGGGTCGAGTATAGGGACATGGCTCTATTTATGAAACCAGGCCCAAAGCCAAATTTTTGCAGTGTAAACCAGATGAACGACCAACTGACCCGGTCGAACGCCTTTTCCGCGTCTGTCGTGACCAATGATAGCGGCATGTTACATACGTGAGCATGGGTTATCAACTGAAGAACCTTAAGAGTATTATCCCTAGCCTCTTGGGCAGGGACAAACCCAAATTGCTCAGTGGAGATCAGACCAGTGAGGCATCTATTCAGGCAGGAAGCCAAGACCTTTGCAAGTATCTTCACGTCCGAGTTGAGTAAAGATATAGGCCTGAAGTTCTCAGGCCTATCCAAGGGCTTCCCCAGCTTGGGAATCACTGTGATGTACGCTTCCAGCATGGAGCTCGGAAGGAGCTCATCCACCAGGGAGTTGAATATGCTTGTTAGTTCCGGGACAAGAATATACGCATAAAGTTTATAATATTTTAGGCCGAAGCCATCAGGTCCCAGGGATTTACCCGACGGGAGATCTTTAATAGCTTTTTGCTGTTCCTCGTTTGTGAACGGGGAGTCCAAGAGTTCTGAGTCCTCAATTGTAAGTTTGGGGAGTTCAACACCCTCAAGGAATTCAAGGATGTCGTTGTCCCCCTGCCCAGTAGCGGGAGCACCCCCCCCCACTCGATCTGAGCTGTGTAAGTTATATAGGGACTCAAAATAAATCCTGAAAACCTCCGCAATGGAGTCCCCATCAGCCTTAGTCTGACCCTGTACACCTTTCACATGGTGCACATATGCTTTCAGTTTTTTCCTTGCAATTGCTCTAGCAAGGAGCTTTCCCGGTTTGTCACCTTGGTCAAAATAAAGTTGCCTCAGGAGTAGAGTCTGTTTTTGGTACCCTTCCTGCAGGAACTGAAGCAAATTTTTCCTAGCTAGGTTCAGATGGCCTAGCCCGGCTTCGTCTTGCAGATTGTTTTTGTGAAAAAACTCTAATTTTTCAACTTGGGATAATAGAGCGTTATATCGCTCTCTTTCAAGTCTCTTAAGCCTTGCTCTTTGCTTGATCAGAAGTCCTCTGATAGTGCACTTATGCGCCTCCCAGATGGTAGTACCTCTCAACTGGTCATTGGCGTTAAGGGGAAAGAATTCAGTTAAGGACTTCCGAATATCAGAGTTGAATACTGGGTCTTCAAGGAGCGTATCATCTAATCTCCATACAAAGGGGGTGATAGGGACATTAGGCCACTGAATAGAACAGCTTACAGGGGCATGATCAGACCAAGTAATTGAAAAGCTATTACTACTTTTTGTGATTATTAGGCCTGTTGAGTCCGTAAATAGATAGTCGATCCTGGAATATTTCCTATGCGGGTGCGAATAAAAAGTATAGTTTTTAGCCACCGGGTAATGTATGCGCCATATGTCATGTACTGCAATCTCCACCAGTGAGGCAACCATTCATTTCCGAATTTTCTGAGGAGCGCTGGAGACGCCATTAGAAGTGTCAAGAGAGGGATCAAGAGAAGCGTTAAGGTCCCCACCCAGAAAAAGAACACCCATCTGGATTTCAAGAATTTTGCGGGTGACTTTCTGTAAGAAGGGGTGCTGGGAAACATTGGGGCAATAAACATTTGAAAACGTGATGGGCCTACCGTACAGGACTCCAGCGAGTAACAAAAATCTGCCCTCCGGGTCCTTATGAATCTGCGATAGTTGAAACTGCATTCCTTCACTGAAGAGGATTCCAACCCCATTTTTTTTTTCAGGACCCAAAGCAAAGTATGCTGTCGGATAATGACGGCTGAACCATTTTGGTTCATTTGTGGCCGAGAAATGGGTCTCTTGTAGAAATATGATATCGCCTCCCATTCTCTGTAAATCTTTTAGCACAATTGAGCATTAAGGCCCTTCATATTTATGGATATGAGCTCAACTGGGTGAGGCCTATGCCTTAATCGCTGCCGCGCCATGTCGCGTGTTTGGTTTTTGCGATGGCAATGGGAGGGAAGAGTCGGGGAAAGGCGTGCACAGAGGGGAACTGAGAGAGAATAAAAAAAAAACAACAAAAAAAAAACCCTTTCTATAGCAAGGTAAGAAAGAGGGGAGATCGGAAAGATAAGAGAAAGTGGGTGTAAAAAGGGGTGACCTAAGAGTAGATAAGATGAAGAGAAAAAGAAAAGAGAAGTAAAGAGTGTCCCCTTAAAGGAGGACCAGGCTTACAGAGTGCAGATGTTATATATTATAGAACAAACCAAATAACTTAGAGTATCAGCAATTACCAAGAAGTTCTATATGAATAGAGAACTGTTTCAACTACTTAACCAATTAGGGGTAGTTGTCCCTGTGTTTCTTGCTTTTAACATAAACAGATAACCTTAACTTTGTAACTCAGAATAATCTATGATAACTAACTAAATGACACAGCCAATTCCCCAACAGCAGCATGATTGGGACTATGTGCATGAGAAGTCCATGTTTTCTTTTCCATCATTATGTATGTGTCTACTCCTGGGATGCTCTAGTTGGCCTCCTCTATCCTAGTTGGCCTATATGTCATGTTGCGAGTATGCTTGGGCTTGTAACAGAGTTCCATTTCTCTGAGGAAACGGCACGTACAACTGAGGCAATGTTTAATAATATAATGATGAGTACAATACCTGTCATCAGTCCATGTGCTTCTCGGACTAAATCCAAATTTTATTAACAACGCCCCAATGAGGCCCCTTCTAGGTCTTTTAATCCAGAGATTCCCTTTTTAATTATAACTAAGTGTCTACCTAATTGCCTAATTGAGGGCCTTCAAAATCGTTTGTCTCCCTCCTGTTGTTTTTTTTTTGCTTCCCCCCTTTTTAATTTACTATATGATGGGTCTAGTACATTAATAGGTGGGATAAGACATAATTTGTGCAGTCAAGATAATAACCTATAGTCATTTAGAAGAATTATCACAATATTGAGCTAAGGTACTAGTCTTATACAGGTGATTGCCATAAGATAAGTAAAAAAAAAAAAACAATACTAAATCATCAGTTGTACATGTAAGGAAACAAAATACACATTTACGACAATACAGGAGAGTTCTATTCACATACGACCTGAAGGCTCATCGAAGATATCCAGCACACAGTCCCGAAAAGGAAAGAAGTATGACCCACTGGGGTCGGTTTCTGGGGGTCCTGGGAATAGGAAGATCAATGAAACAAAATCCTGAACAAGGATACTAAGGGAGAAAAAAAAATCAGTCTCGCGGTTGCTGAGCTTCCCCCTGACCCCTGTCAAGAGGGACATGAAGAGCCACTTCATCTTCCCGGGGAGGCCTAATATCAAGGCCTAGTGCTTGTGAAAAGTTTGGGAGATCCTCCAGTGTTCAGAGGGTGTGAGTTGTATTATTTTTGGTGGCTATTAAGCAAGTGGGAAAACCCCACCTGTAAGGATTTCTCTTTTCTCTCAGGACAGATGTAATATGTTGCATGTCTCTTCTCTTTTGCAATGTTGTAGGGCACAGGTCTGAGAACACTTGGATCTCAGTTCCCCTGAATACTATAGGATGCTTTGCCCTAGCCATTTTTAGAACATCTTCCTTATCCCTAAAGGAAAGAAACTTCATTATATAACGTCTCTTGGAGGAGCTCTATTTGGTGGTTTAGGGTGCAAGGCCCTGTAAGCTCTTTCTATTTGTACATCCTGCGCTGATGCGTTGTTTTTGAGATATCTGATAAACTCTTGAATATACTGTTGCAGAGCAGGAGGGTCCACAGCCTCGGGAATGCCCCGCAGCCGAAGGTTGTTCCTCCTGCTCCTATTCTCAAGGTCTTCTATACGGTCCATGAGAGTTTGCACTGTACCCTCCTGAGCTTGTAAATAGCTAGATTGCTGTTGCATGTCAGAGTTAAGGGTCTCCTGTTTTTCTTCGACTTGGGTGACTCGCCTGTCTATAGCCGTAATATCTCTTTTAAGCTCCCCAAACATGCTCTTAAAATCCTGCATAGCGTTCTTTATATCCTCTTTGGAGGAAAGGTGAATAATGTCATTTTTTGTAAGATAGGCATGTGTCTGTATACCCTGCTCGTGTTCATGTATCTGGGCTGTGATGAGTTGCCCCGCCGCCTCATGGGCTGTCTTGCTGGGGGGCATAACTGAGTCTGCTGAGATCAAGAAATTATCCATTACCGAAGAATGTGCTCCTTTGTGGGGTTTAAGGTTCCTCTTGCTGGCCATAATTATGAGTAAAGACTTCCACAAAGGTGATTACGTTCTTGCAGAAATAACGAGCAGGGAGAGGAGAGGTATATGGTATAAAACTTCGGTTTATTTCATCATTTAAAAGCGATTACAGAGCACAGCAGATCAGAAATTACAGCTGACGCGTTTCCTGCCTCCACGGCAGTTCATCAGAGCTGTTATACAAGCGTCCTATGCAGCTGTTATATTATCATGGAGGAGAGTAGGTGTAACCAATCACAATACATTCTTTATTCACACCCTAAATTAACTCCAACTCTCCCTAAGTGCCAAGGTATTTTCATTTCATGTAAAGCACTATCATAAATATAGACTAGCTGCATGGTCACTCGCTAAAACCAAGATAAAATTTGTTGAATCTGAAATTGGAATTTGGGAAAGATTACAAATTACCAAACGTTTGTTAATGTATATTAATTCTTACACACTTATTTCAAATATGTGGCAGGGCTAATATGTAATGAATCACACAATTCAAACAAACAACGACAACTGTACTGTATATAAGTCAAATGCAATTATTCTATTATCATTGTTATGTTCATGTGCTAGATTACACATAAGTCTCTATCACATATATATACATGCTAACTTAGGTTTCAACATGTGGCCATGTATGTACAGATCACAATATAGAGTTAATTTGTTTATTCATGGAACTTTTAATTTCTTGTCTGATATATAGTGAGGTGTAATCATTCACTATCTATGGCCCACATTAAGATGTTAATTCTTGGATAACAAAACTAGTGTCAGATATTAAGATGTATCAAGTTTTAATCTATATCAATAAATAATTTTACCTCACTGATTTTATTTATGCCTATTGGAAAACCTGTTTTCAGAGTATAAATCCAATATATTTCTTTCCTACTCAGAGCATGGTACCTGTCTCCTCCCCTAGGTCCTAAGGTGACATATTCTATTCCCTGGAAGCTGAAATATCTCAAATCAATATTGTGTAGTGCAAAATGTTTTGCCACCGGTGTTTTAGGGATCTCAGCCTCTATGGAAAGAATCCTGTCTTTCAATAATCTAGAGGTAAGTCCTACATATTGAAACTTGCAATATTGACAAGTAATAAGATATATCACATAAGTGGAATTACAGTCTATTCTATTCCTAATCTTATATATATTACCTGTATTGGTTGAGGTGAAAGTATCTCCTTTTTTTGCAGATTCAAAACATTTACAGGGTCTACCTCCACATTTATAAAATCCAACTTTTTTAGAAAGCCAATTCTTTTTGTTCTCTTCTCCAGTTTCTTGGCTTTTTGAGCCAAAGTTTTTCATTATTCTCTCTCCTATTGTTTCAGATCTTTTTGATACATATTTACACATAGTGGAGATAGATTATAAATCTTTATCATTCTCTAGTATTGGCAATCTTTTCTTTATGATACCACATATATCATTGTACTGTTTACTGTAACTGGTTATAAAATGTATGCCAGTATTTTTTATATTCTTGCTGGAATTATCTTTCAATAGGTTTTCTCTATTAAAATGTGAGACTTGTTCCGATATCTGTCTGAGTTTATTTTCTTCATAACCTCTATTTATCAGCCTCACTGTTAGATCGTTAGCATGTCTCCAATAGTTACCTATATCTGTACAGTTATGTCTTAATCTAATATATTGTCCCTTGGGTATTCCTTTCTTTAAATGAGATGGATGTAATGAATCTGCTCTCAGGATGGTATTACCCGTTATTTCTTTTCTATGCACTTCTGTACAAACTCCACTACCCAAATGATAGATTGAAACATCTAGATAAGATATTTGATTTTCTGAGACTTCATATGTGAATCTAAGGTTACCTTCATTATCATTTATAAAGTACAAAAATTTCTCTAATTGTTGATTGGAGCCATCCCAGATTATCAGGATATCATCAATGAATCTAGTGTACATTTTAATGTTACCTCTAAATTCATTGTCCTGATTAAATATGGTCTCCATTTCAAAGTTGGCAAGATAGAGATTTGCATACGATGGGGCGAAATTCGCCCCCATCACAGTACCCCTCAGTTGTAGGAAAAATTCTCCATTGAAGATGAAGAAATTATGATCTAATAGGAAAGAAATTGCTTCCACAACATAAGTAATCAAGTCTACATCATACTCAGAGTATTTCTCTAACATTGTTTTTACTGCAATAATCCCCAACTCGTGTGGAATACACGAGTATAGTGAAATAACATTGATGGTTACAAATTTGTAACCATCTTCCCACATACAGTTATTTAGTTGTCTCAAAAGATGCTTAGTATCTCTTAAGAAACCAGGAAGTGACTGTACCACCAGTTGTAATTGTGTGTCCACCCATTGTCCCAGTTTCTCTCCCAGGGAGCCAATGGCTGAAATAATTGGTCTCCCTGGAGGATTTACCAAAGATTTGTGTATCTTGGGCAATATTTTGAATACTGGGACCCTGGGTGATTCCACATAAATAAATTCTCCTGTCTTTGTGCTAAGTATCGAATTCTCCATTCCTACATCTAAGAGATGTCTTAAAGGGACACTGTACTCAAAAATTTTCTTTCGTGATTCACATAGAGCATGCATTTTTAAGCAACTTTCTAATTTACTCCTATTATCAAATTTTCTTCATTATCTTGGTATGTTTATTTGAAAAGCAAGAATGTAAGTTTAGATGCCGGCCCATTTTTGGTGAACAACCTGGGTTGTCCTTGCTGATTGGTCAGCACCAATAAACAAGTGCTGTCCATGGTCCTGAAGCAAACATTTGCTGGTTCCTTAGCTGAGATGCCTTCAGTTTCAAATAAAGATAGCAAGAGAACTAATTAAAATTGATAATAGAAGTAAATTAGAAAGTTGCTTAAAATTGCATGCTCTATCTGAATCATGAAAGAAAAATTTTGGGTTCACTGTCCCTTTAACCCCTTAATGACCGCAGCACTTTTCCATTTTCTGTCCGTTTGGGACCAAGGCTATTTTTACATTTTTGCGGTGTTTGTGTTTAGCTGTAATTTTCCTCTTACTCATTTACTGTACCCACACATATTATATACCGTTTTTCTCGCCATTAAATGGACTTTCAAAAGATACCATTATTTTGATCATATCTTATAATTTACTATAAAAAACATTATAAAATATGAAGGAAAAATGGAAAAAAACACACTTTTTCTAACTTTGACCCCCAAAATCTGTTACACATCTACAACCACCAATAAACACCCATGCTAAATAGTTTCTAAATTTTGTCCTGAGTTTAGAAATACCCAATGTTTACATCTTCTTTGCTTTTTTTGCAAGTTATAGGGCCATAAATACAAGTAGCACTTTGCTATTTCCAAACCACTTTTTTTCAAAATTAGCGCTAGGTACATTGGGACACTAATATCTTTCAGGAATCCCTGAATATCTATTGACATGTATATATTTTTTTTTAGAAGACATCCCAAAGTATTGATCTAGGCCCATTTTGGTATATTTCATGCCACTATTTCACCGCCAAATGCGATCAAATAAAAAAAATTGTTCACTTTTTCACAAATTTTTTCACAAACTTTAGGTTTCTCACTGAAATTATTTACAAACAACTTATGCAATTATAGAATAAATGGTTGTAAATGCTTCTCTGGGATCCCCTTTGTTCAGAAATAGCAGACATATATGGCTTTGGCTTTGCTTTTTGGTAATTAGAAGGCTGCTAAATGCCACTGCGCACAATACGTGTATTATGCCCAGCATTGAAGGGGTTAATTAGGGAGCATGTAGGGAGCTTCTAGGGTTAATTTTAGCTTTAGTGTAGTGTAGTAGACAACCCCAAGTATTGATCTAGGCCCATTTTGGTATATTTCATGCCACCATTTCACCGCCAAATGCGATCAAAGTAAAAAAAAAAACGTTAATTTTTTCACAATTTTAGGTTTCTCACTGAAATTATTTACAAACAGCTTGTGCAATTATGGCACAAATGGTTGTAAATGCTTCTCTGGGATGCCCTTTGTTCAGAAATAGCAGACATATATGACTTTGGCGTTGCTTTATGGTAATTAGAAAGTCGCTAAATGCTGCTGCGCATCACACGTGTATTATGGCTAGCAGTGAAGGGGTTAATTAGGTAGTTTGTAGGGAGCTTGCAGGGTTAATTTTAGCTTTAGTGTAGAGATCAGCCTCCCACCTGACACATCCCACCCCCTGATCCCTCCCAAACAGCTCCCTTCTCTCCCCCACCCCACAATTGTCCCCGCCATCTTAAGTACTGGCAGAAAGTCTGCCAGTACTAAAATAAATTTTTTTTTTTTTTTTTTTTAAGAAAAAAAAAAAAAAGCATATTTACATATGCTGTGTTTAGGATCCCCCCCTTAACCCCCAACCTCCCTGATCCCCCCCAAAACAGCTCTCTAAGCCTCCCTCTCAGCCTTATTGGGGGCCATCTTGGGTACTGGCAGCTGTCTGCTGTCATTTTGAACAATCAAATGTTTATTTTTGTTTAAAAATGTTTTCTGTAGTGTAGCTCAATCACCCACCCCACCCCCCCCCCCACCTACATCACACCTAAGGGCTTTTTTATTTATTTAAATTTTGTCCCACTTTTGACACATTTTTTCCGTAGTGTAGCGGTTCCCACCCGCTCCCTCCCCGTGCACGCGCCCGCCCCCGCCCCCTCGTGCACGTGCGCGCGCACGCGCACGCCCCCGGGCTTACCCGCCCACGATCCCGCCCCCCTCCACATGACCAGGGCCATCGATGGCCGCCACCCACCTCCCACACCGGCTCCCACCCACCAACGATACCGGCCATCGATGTCCGGTGCAGAGAGGGCCACAGAGTGGCTCTCTCTGCATCGGATGGCCGTGAAAGGTTATTGCAGGATGCCTCCATATCGAGGCATCACTGCAATAACCGGAAAGCAGCTGGAAGCGAGCAGGATCGCTTCCAGCTGCTTTCCACACCGAGGACGTGCAGGGTACGTCCTCAGGCGTTAACTGCCTTTTTTCTGAGGACGTACCCTGCACGTCCTCGGTCGTTAAGGGGTTAACTCTTTTTGGTATTTGTCAGTTGGATTAAATGTTAATTTCTTATATGTATGGGTATCTTCCAATTGTCTATATACCTCTGTTAGATATTGTTTCTTATTCAATACTACTATTGATCCACCTTTGTCTGAGTTGAAAACCACCAAATCAGAGTTATCTTTTAATGTATTAAGTGCATCCCTTTCTTTTTTAGTCAAGTTACTATGTTTATGTGTCTCTCTCTGATTTCTTCTATTGATTTCTTCAGCCAATGCTATAAGATCCTGTTCTAATGTAGAATGAAATATTTATATTCTTTCATTACGTGAGTTTATTGGATAGAAATTGCTTTTTTTGCTGTCTTTTATACGTTGTTGTTTACCCACACCAACTGCCCTTGGATTACCATCCTGTGGATCACATAAAGCAACAATATCACATAATGTTTCAAAATCACAATTATCATTGACACTTGGCACATTATCACAATTTTCATTGACATCATCTAATGCATTATGATATTTAAAATGCTTTTTAAGAGTTATTTTTCTTATAAACTTATTTATGTCCAATATAGTATTAAACAAATTAAAGTCCTTCGTGGGTGAGAATCCCAAACCTTTTGACAGTACACTCTCTTCATAATGATTTAAAGGTATACCAGATAGATTAATTATTTTTAGTTCTTGTTTTTCTTTTTCCACTGTGTCCTGCGACTCGGGTAGCGGGGCATCTGTGTGGCATTGCCCTCTGGGGGTACTTCTTTTATCCCTCCATTGGTTTTTTCGATTGATTTCTTGTTGCCTACCCTGTTTTTTGGCTTTGCCCCCAATTCCATCTGTGGTCTGATTGGTGTTGAAGTTGTAGGACTAATAGAAGTAGACATACTTGGTATTTCTATGGCAGTTGTAGTTTCCGCTGTTGATTCATTAGTGCCTGTTGTATTCTCAAAGCTTGAGAATGTTACCTTCTTTTGTTGTTTTTTATTATTATTCCCTTTGTTTTTGTTCTTTTTATATCTTTGATCTCTTCTTTCGATATTCCAATTGTATACTATTCCTAGATCATAGTCTCTACAATCTCTTTCGTATTTTTTATACTTATTATCTGATAACTCCACACTCATTTTTTCAAGTGTCTCATCTAGTTGTTTTTGATATGATGGCATTCTCTCATCTTCAGTAAATTCCTCCAGTTGTTTATCCATTAATTCTATTTCATTCAAAATTCCATCTCTTTGGTCTTTCTTAAATTTTACTAGTTTTTCCATAAGTATTAGTGAGCAATCAGACAATGATTCATTCCAATCTATCATGAATTCGGGATATTCTTTATAGAATGCTGGAAACTTTTTCAACCTTAGACCTCGCAGTACTTTTTTTTCCTCTAGGTAATGTTCCAAGAATTCTATATCCCACCAAAGTTTTAACTCTTTTATATGAATTTTTTCTTTATGTGAAAAAAGTGTCCCCAATTCCAAATTAACATGTTCTCTTGCTGTGCCTTTAAATAGTTGCTGAAACCTCTCTCTCCTGCTCTTATTATCCATTTTAGCCATAGACAAACAACGTCCTTGGATATGTATCTTTAACACTGTGAATGACCAACGGAGTAAAACAAATGCAGAAAATATTCAAATTTGTTACTCAGTCAGAGCGTATTATGATTTAAGTGTAATTATACAGTGTTTGTTCCTCAGTCTAGAGTTCCACATATGCGGTAACACACAATATCCTACTTTCAATAATCCCCACTAATAACACTCTTATTAGAGCCCCACAGTCGCGGGTTTACATACGGGGTAGAAGTAGAAGTTCAAATGATTATCAATTCCAAGTTCATTGAAAAATGTATAAGTGTTAGAGGCTTACCCCTTCCTTGGCTTGTCACCGGGAGTACGGACTGTACCGCAATATATTCCCCCTCTGATGTTGTAAGTTTTACAAGCTCCTCTGTAGTGGTGTGTATCGCCAAACTCCTCTGTGAAGTGGGCAGCCTCGTTCCAAAAGCCGGTATACGTCATCCAGCACGGCTGAGCCTGTAAGAACGTGGGGATCCTCCACACCCCCAAAACAAAGACAAATGCAGTAAAGACTTCCACAAAGGTGATTACGTTCTTGCAGAAATAACGAGCAGGGAGAGGAGAGGTATATGGTTCAAACAAACAACGACAAATGTACTGTATATAAGTCAAATGCAATTATTCTATTATCATTGTTATGTTCATGTGCTAGATTAACATATGGAACACATTCTTTCCATAGAGGCTGAGATCCCTAAAACACCGGTGGCAAAACATTTTGCACTACACAATAGTGATTTGAGATATTTCAGCTTCCAGGGAATATAATATGTCACCTTAGGACCTACGGGAGGAGACAGGTACCATGCTCTGAGTAGGAAAGAAATATATTGGATTTATACTCTGAAAACAGGTTTTCCAATAGGCATAAATAAAATCAGTGACGTAAAATTATTTATTGATAGAGATTAAAACTTGATACATCTTAATATCTGACACTAGTTTTGTTATCCAAGAATTAACATCTTAATGTGGGCCATAGATAGTGAATGATTACACCTCACTATATATCAGACAAGAAATTCAAAGTTCCATGAATAAACAAATTAACTCTATATTGTGATCTGTACATACATGGCCACATGTTGAAACCTAAGTTAGCATGTATATATATGTGATAGAGACTTATGTGTAATCTAGCACATGAACATAACAATGATAATAGAATAATTGCATTTGACTTATATACAGTACATTTGTCGTTGTTTGTTTGAATTGTGTGATTCATTACATATTAGCCCTGCCACACATTTGAAATAAGTGTGTAAGAATTAATATACGTTAACAAACGTTTGGTAATTTGTAATCTTTCCCAAATTCCAATTTCAGATTCAACAAATTTTATCTTGGTTTTAGCGAGTGACCATGTAGCTAGTCTATATTTATGATAGTGCTTTACATGAAATGAAAATACCTTGGCACTTGGGGAGAGTTGCAGTTAATTTAGGGTGTGGATAAAGAATGTATTGTAATTGGTTACACCTACTCTCCTCCATGATAATATAACAGCTGCATAGGACGCTTGTATAACAGCTCTGATGAACTGCCGTGGAGGCAGGAAACGCGTCAGCTGTAATTTCTGATCTGCTGTGCTCTGTAATCGCTTTTAAATGATGAAATAAACCGAAGTTTTATACCATATACCTCTCCTCTCCCTGCTCGTTACTTCTGCAAGAACGTAATCACCTTTGTGGAAGTCTTTACTGCATTTGCCTTTGTTTTGGGGGTGTGGAGGATCCCCACGTTCTTACAGGCTCAGCCGTGCTGGATGACGTATACCGGCTTTTGGAACGAGGCTGCCCACTTCACAGAGGAGTTTGGCGATACACGCCACTACAGAGGAGCTTGTAAAACTTACAACATCAGAGGGGGAATATATTGCGGTACAGTCCGTACTCCCGGTTACAAGCCAAGGAAGGGGTAAGCCTCTAACACTGATAAATTTTTCAATGAACTTGGAATTGATAATCATTTGAAATTCTACTTCTACCCCGTATGTAAACCCGCGACTGTGGGGCTCTAATAAGAGTGTTATTAGTGGGGATTATTGAAAGTAGGATATTGTGTGTTACCGCATATGTGGAACTCTAGACTGAGGAACACACACTGTATAATTACACTTAAATCATAATACGCTCTGAATGAGTAACACATTTTAATATTTTCATAATTATGAGTAATAAAGTTCCCCAGGGTATACTGCTGACCCTTGTTCTGTATAAGTCTCCTGTCTGTCTAAGATCAGCAATTGTATTGGTGCTTGGGTTACTGTGACATGCCACGCTGTTAGGTGAGGAAAGCGGCCAAAGACCCACCAATATAGAGTACCCTGTTTGCTATCCCCCCTCCAGGGGCTACCTTAAATATGTGCAGGGCCGGAAGAATTATGTAGCTCTTGGGGCTGTATCTATTCCTTTTCCCGATAAGTGATAAAATTGAAGGCCCACTGTGCTCCTCTGTTGCCCCTGCTGTGTACAAGGCTTACCGGTCTTATGCGTTAGGAGCTCCTCCTCGAGCTGTCCTTTAGATTATGCCAGCTGACCGGCGAAGAGTTGCAAGCTATGAGGGATCAATCCGCAGCACACGGGCAGCTCCTGTGCTGGGCCTCCAGGTTCAAGGCCTAGGCTGCTGACGTCTCAGGTAGGCCACGTGGGTTCGGCCCGTTAGCTTCTGATGCAATCAAGGGATTGCGAAAGTTCACCTGATGCCGTGGATCTGCAGAGCTCTGTCTCCTCTGTTTTACCCTCAGTCAGGGATTGTGCATATGAGGCTCGCTCCCGGTCATTCAGGCAAGTATATACTCTTGGGCTGTGAGTATTGTGCTCCGTGAGCAGCACCCTGCTCGCGTTGATCTATGCAATAACGGATCAGCCGTGCCAGTTAGATGCACAGCGGGGTATCTGTGAGTGGGGGAATTATCACTAGGTGCTTTGGGGGGTTTTTAGGCTAGTTAATCATACTGAGTTTTAGCAAGTTATACTAGGGACCACAGAGCACTAATGAACAGCAGCCATCTCCGTTGATGGCTAGGCTCCGCCCCGAATGCATTTCAGTTTTTAAATGAAAAAGCATGTTTGTAATATACATGTATTAGCAAACATTATTCTAATAAAAGCTATAGCTGTTTCACTGTTTTTAAAGGGATAGTAAATAAAAAATTAGACAGTCATGATTTAGACAGATCATACAATTACAAACAACTTTCCAATTTACTTCTATTATTTAATTTGCTTCCTTCTCTTGTTATCCTTTGTTGAAATAGCAAATAACCTAGGTTCTAGCTGCTGATTGGTGGCTGCTTATATATACCGATTGTTATTGGCTCACCCATGTGTTCAGTTAGACACCTGTAGTGCATTGCTGCTCCTTCAAAAAATGATACCAAGAGAATGAAACAAATTTGATAATAGATGTAAACTGGATAGTTGCTGACATGATGCAAGCCCCACTGGCGCTCTGAGAAGCTGCAGTATTTAAAATGCTGGTGCACTGAGAATATCTAGTAATGCACATGCACATGCAGAGAAAAATGTTAACACTTAAACAGTGATAACTTTTACTAGAAGCATTTTTGCCAATATATGTATATTGCAAATATGTTTCTATTTAAAGATGTAATTCATCTATGTGCATTTCAATTTTACCTGCAATGACCATTTAAGTCTTCTATTTATCTGGAAGTTCAAAGTTACAGTAAAGGGAAACATCATAGCATAAAATGTACATAAAGGCCGACATTTAAGAATTCCTGGGCAAGGCTAGCTCCAGCAAACCTGTCCACTTGGTATCAAGGCCAGTGGGCAGCAATACGCTGCCCACAATTATTATTGCACCAGCAGCTGCTAGTGCATTGCCAACCCTTGCTAGCGGGTGGCCAATTGCTCGCCAACAGAGGCTGTCAATCACCCCAGTCAGACTTGTCCGTGGTGATTTTAGTCTGCCAGCTAAGAGCTGGCGTGCAGGTTATTAAGCAGTGTTCTATTGGCTCACTTATATGACCCTGCACAGAAGCAACATAAAGCTGCATTTTTTTAAATTTTACCCAAAAACTAACCTTATTATTATTATTATTTGTTATACATTTTAATATGAATAATGCTAAATAGTTCCTGATGTTTCTTTGGCTTTAAAATTCTGTAATATACATCAGGAATGTTATACTAAAATCATTTTTTTTTCCTTTTATGCAGATTCCATGCATAAGTGTGTAACTGGCAGAAAGCCTCTCAGCTTCTTTGATCTTTTTATTATTCTGATGCCAAATAGAATAATGACATCTCATCACTGCATGAATCACTCACGTATAAAGTGAAACTTATATTTCCATGACATTGGTGCAAAAGGACATGGATAATGAAGTAGCTTGAGAAACGTCAAACTCAAATTATAAAACGATCTTGCAATAAAAGTACACTTTTTTTATTTTTTTAGTAAAAAATACCAGTTACTTATCTTTTTCCATTTGTTTTCCAAATCATAGTGAAAGAAAGCCTAATGTTCCTGGTATAACTATATTGCACAAAATGTTTAAGAA
The DNA here is from genome assembly GCF_027579735.1 of Bombina bombina. Taxonomy (NCBI): domain Eukaryota; kingdom Metazoa; phylum Chordata; class Amphibia; order Anura; family Bombinatoridae; genus Bombina; species Bombina bombina. Next base: position 140,844,820 of record NC_069501.1, on the reverse strand, counting down.
AATAAATATACCTATCCCTCTATACATCTATCCCTCCATCCCATCCCTCTATCCCTATTCATCTCTATCCCTATATCCATATCCCTATTTACCTATCCATCTATCTCTATCCCTCTATCCATCTAGCCCTATCCATCTACCCCTATCCATCTAACCCTATCCCTCTATCCCTATCCATCTCTATCCTTCTATCCCTATATCTCTATCCCTATCAATCTTTATTACTATCCCTATCCCTTTATCCCTATCCATCCATCTATCCCTCTATCCCTATCCCTCTTTCCCTTTATCCCTATCCATCTATCCCTCTATCCCTATCCCTCTATCAATCTTTCCCTATCCCTCTATTTTAATCCCTCTATCCCTATGCCTCTATCCCTCTCCCTCTATCTCTATCCCTATCCATATATCCCTATCCCTCTATCCATCTATCCCTATCCATCTATCCCTATACCTCTATCTCTATATCTCCATAAATCTATCCCTATCCCTCTATCTTAATCCCTCTATCCCTATGCCTCTATCCCTATCCTTCTATCCCTATCCCTCTATCCCTATCCTTCTATCCCTATCCCTCTATCCCTATCCCTCTATGCATATCCCTCTATCTCTATCCCACTATCTCTATCCCTTTATCCCTATCCCTTTATCCCTATACCTCTATCCCTTTATTTTTCTGCAGTGTAGGATCCACCTAACCCTACAGCCGCCCTAATTCCCCCTCAAACAGCTCTCTAACCCTCCCCCTCTATCTATTGCTGCCATCTTAGGTACTTATTTTTATTTATTTTTTCTGTAGTGTAGTGGTCCAACCACCTCCACCCTCCCGTGATTGCCATTTATTCCCGTACCCCGCACATATTGTTCTCCGGCTCCATATGCGGCAGATTCCTGGAGCTTCAAAAACTCCAGCTTTGAGAGTGCTGGAGCTTCCTGAAGCTATCTCACGCTTACGGTTAAGGCCAGGTGTTGTGTTTGTCTGATGCAGTCATGCACAGTAGAGACTGCTTGAGGAAAAACACACCTGTCCTTTTATAATATAGGATATACAGGCTTGAAATTTCCAGTTGTGCACGACTTAGAAATTGCTGCAGGCGACTTAGAAATTTGAATCCTTCCTATATTTAACATTGAGTGGACTAGTAACTTTTTCCTTTTGGGCTATATATATATATAGGACAATATTAAATAAGAATATAAGAAGGATGAGTAATTCCTTCTTAATAAAAAAAGGGAATTCAGCACTCTTTTATATTAAACACCATCTGCTAGATTATGAGTCTTGCGTTAGCCTTAAAAAGCAGCGTTGAGAGGTCCCAACGCTGCTTTTTAACGCCCGCTGGTATGACGAGTCTTGAAGGTACAGGTGTACCGCTCACTTTTTCGGCCAGACTCGAAAATACCACAAATCCACTTACGTGTCTGGAGGACCACTTTGCCCAGCTTCGTTGAGGACTTCGGCCCGGTTGGGTGAAGACTTCTCAAGGTAGGGTGATCTTTAAGGGGTTAGTGTTTTATTAAGGGGGGATTGGGTGGGTTTTAGAGTAGGGTTGGTTGTGTGGGTGGTGGGTTTTAATGTTGGGGGGGTATTGTACGTTTTTTAAAGGTAAAAGAGCTGATTACTTTGGGGCAATGCCCCGCAAAAGGCCTTTTTAAGGGCTATTTGTAATTTAGTATAGAGTAGGGCTTTTTATTATTTTGGGGGGCTTTTTTATTTTATTAGGGGGGGATTAGATTAGGTGTAATTAGTTTAAAAAAACTTGGAATTATTTTATTATTTTCTGTAATTTAGTGTTTGTTTTTTTCGTACTTTAGATAATTGTATTTAATTGTAATTAATTTAGGGAATTAATTTAATTATAGTGTAGTGTTAGTTGTAATTGTAACTTAGGTTAGTGTTTATTTTACAGGTACTTTTGTATTTATTTTAGCTAGGTAATTATTAAATAGTTAATAACTATTTAATAACTATTCTACCTAGTTAAAATAAATACAAAGTTGCCTGTAGAATAAAAATAAACCCTAAGCTAGCTACAATGTAACTATTAGTTATATTGTAGCTAGCTTACGGCTAGATTTAGAGTTTTGTCGGTAAGGACCCGCGTAGCTAACGCCTGCTTTTTTCTGGCCGCACCATAAAAATAACTCTGGTATTGAGAGTCCACATAAAGGCTGCGTTAGGCTCCAAAAAAGGAGCGTAGAGCATATTTAACGTAGCTTCAACTCTCGATACCAGAGTTGCTTACGCAAGCGGCCAGCCTCAAAAACGTGCTCGTGCACGATTCCCCCATAGGAAACAATGGAGCTGTTTGAGCAGAAAAAAAACCTAACATTTGCAAAAAAGCCGCGTTCAGCTCCTAACGCAGCCCCATTGTTTGCTATGCGGAAACACTTCCTACGTCTGCACCTAACACTCTAACATGTACCCCGAGTCTAAACACCCCTAACCTTACACTTATTAACCCCTATTCTGCCGCCCCCACTATCGCTGACCCATGCATATTATTATTAACCCCTAATCTGCCGCTCCGTAAACCGCCGCTACTTACATTATCCCTATGTACCCCTAATCTGCTGCCCTAACATCGCCGACCCCTATATTATATTTATTAACCCCTAATCTGCTTACTAACCCTATAATAAATAGTATTAACCCCTAATCTGCCCTCCCTAACATCGCCGACACCTAACTTCAAACATTAACCCCTAATCTGCCGACTGGAGCTCACCGCTATTCTAATAAATGTATTAACCCCTAAAGCTAAGTCTAACCCTAACACTAACACCCCCCTAAATTAAATATAATTTAAATCTAACGAAATTAATTAACTCTTATTAAATAAATTATTCCTATTTAAAGCTAAATACTTACCTGTAAAATAAATCCTAATATAGCTACAATATAAATTATAATTATATTATAGCTATTTTAGGATTTATATTTATTTTACAGGTAACTTTGTATTTATTTTTACCAGGTACAATAGCTATTAAATAGTTAAGAACTATTTAATAGCTAAAATAGTTAAAATAATTACAAAATTACCTGTAAAATAAATCCTAACCTAAGTTACAATTAAACCTAACACTACACTATCAATAAATTAATTAAATAAACTACCTACAATTACCTACAATTAACCTAACACTACACTATCAATAAATTAATTAAATACAATTCCTACAAATAAATACAATTAAATAAACTTGCTAAAGTACAAAAAATAAAAAAGAACTAAGTTACAAAAATGCCCCAAGAAGTTCAGCTCTTTTGCCTGTAAAAAAAAAACATACAATACCCAAGCCCCCCAACATTACAACCCACCACCCACATACCCCTAATCTAACCCAAACCCCCCTTAAATAAACCTAACACTAAGCCCCTGAAGATCTTCCTACCTTGTCTTCACCTCACCGGGTTCACCGATCTGTCCAGAAGAGCTCCTCCGATGTCCTGATCCAAGCCCAAGCGGGGGGCTGAAGAGGTCCATGATCCGGCTGAAGTCTTCATCCAAGCGGGGCAGAAGAGGTCTTCCATCCGATTGAAGTCTTCATCCAAGCGGCATCCATCCGGAGCGGAGCGGCAGCATCCTGAAGACCTCCGACGCGGAACATCCATCCTGGCTGACGACTGAACGACGAATGACGGTTCCTTAAATGACGTCATCCAAGATGGCGTCCCTCGAATTCCGATTGGCTGATAGGATGCGAGTTCAATCTGATTGGCTGATCGGATCAGCCAATCGGATTGAACTTGATTCTGATTGGCTGACTCCATCAGCCAATCAGAATATTCCTACCTTAATTCCGATTGGCTGATAGAATCCTATCAGCCAATCGGAAATCGAGGGACGCCATCTTGGATGACGTCATTTAAAGGAACCGTCATTCGTCGTTCAGTCGTCGGCCAGGATGGATGTTCCGCGTCGGAGGCCTTCAGGATGCTGCCGCTCCGCTCCGGATGGATGCCGCTTGGATGAAGACTTCAATCGGATGGATGCCCGCTTGGGCTTGGATCAGGACATCGGAGGAGCTCTTCTGGACGGATCGGTGAACCCGGTGAGGTGAAGACAAGGTAGGAAGATCTTCAGGGGCTTAGTGTTAGGTTTATTTAAGGGGGGGTTTGGGTTAGATTAGGGGTATGTGGGTGGTGGCTTGTAATGTTGGGGGGCTTGGGTATTGTATGTTTTTTTTACAGGCAAAAGAGCTGAACTTCTTGGGACATGCCCCGCAAAGGGCCCTGTTCAGGGCTGGTAAGGTAAAAGAGCTTTGAACTTTAGTAATTTAGAATAGGGTAGGGCATTTTTTTGTTTTGGGGGGCTTTGTTATTTTATTAGGGGGCTTAGAGCAGGTGTAATTAGTTTAAAATTGTTGTAATATTTTTCTTATGTTTGTAAATATTTTTTTATTTTTTTGTAACTTAGTTCTTTTTTATTTTTTGTACTTTAGCAAGTTTATTTAATTGTATTTATTTGTAGGAATTGTATTTAGTTAATTTATTGATAGTGTAGTGTTAGGTTAATTGTAGGTAATTGTAGGTAGTTTATTTAATTAATTTATTGATAGTGTAGTGTTAGGTTTAATTGTAACTTAGGTTAGGATTTATTTTACAGGTAATTTTGTAATTATTTTAACTATTTTAGCTATTAAATAGTTCTTAACTATTTAATAGCTATTGTACCTGGTTAAAATAAATACAAAGTTACCTGTAAAATAAATATAAATCCTAAAATAGCTATAATATAATTATAATTTATATTATAGCTATATTAGGATTTATTTTACAGGTAAGTATTTAGCTTTAAATAGGAATAATTTATTTAATAAGAGTTAATTTATTTCGTTAGATTTAAATTATATTTAACTTAGGGGGGTGTTAGTGTTAGGGTTACACTTAGCTTTAGGGGTTAATACATTTATTAGAATAGCGGTGAGCTCCAGTCGGCAGATTAGGGGTAAATGTTTGAAGTTAGGTGTCGGCGATGTTAGGGAGGGCAGATTAGGGGTTAATACTATTTATTATAGGGTTAGTGAGGCGGATTAGGGGTTAATAACTTTATAATAATAGCGGTGCGGTCCGGTCGGCAGATTAGGGGTTAATAGGTGTAGGTAGCTGGCGGCGACTTTGTGGGGGGCAGGTTAGGGGTTAATAAATATAATACAGGGGTCGGCGGTGTTAGGGGCAGCAGATTAGGGGTACATAAGGATAATGTAGGTGGCGGTCGGCAGATTAGGGGTTAAAAAAATTTAATCGAGTGGCGGCGATGTGAGGGGACCTCGGTTTAGGGGTACATAGGTAGTTTATGGGTGTTAGTGTACTTTAGAGTACAGTAGTTAAGAGCTTTATAAACCGGCGTTAGCACAGAAAGCTCTTAACTACTGACTTTTTTCCTGCGGCTGGAGTTTTGTCTAACGCTCACTTCAGACACGACTCTAAATACCGGAGTTAGAAAAATCCCATTAAAAAGATAGGATACGCAATTGACGTAAGGGGATCTGCGGTATGGAAAAGTCGCGGCTGAAAAGTGATCGTTAGACCCTTTTTTGAGTGACTCCAAATACCGGAGGTAGCCTAAAACCAGCGTTAGGAGCCTCAAACGCTGGTTTTCACAGCTAACGCCAAACTCCAAATCTAGGCCCTTGGGTTTATTTTATAGGTAAGTATTTTGTTTTAAATAGGAATAATTTAGTTAATGATAGTAATATTTATTTAGATTTATTTAAATTATATTTAAGTTAGGGGGGGTTAGGGTTAGACTTAGGTTTAGGGGTTAAGAACTTTAATATAGTGGTTGTGACGTTGAGGGCGGCAGATTAGGGGTTAATAAGTGTAGGTAGGTGGCGGCGACATTGGGGGTGGCAGAGTAGGGGTTAATAAATAAAATGTAGGTGTCGGCGATGTTGGGGTAGCAGATTAGGGGTTCATAAGTATAATGTAGGTGGCGGCGGTGTCCGGAGCGGAAGATTAGGGGTTGATAATATAATGTAGGTGTCAGCGATGTCGGGGACGGCAGATTAGGGGTTAATAAGTGTAAGATTAGGAGTGTTTAGACTCGGGGTTCATGTTAGGGTGTTAGGTGTAGACATAACTTTTATTCCCCCATAGGAATCAATGGGGCTGCGTTAGGAGCTGAACGCTGCTTTTTTGCAGGTGTTAGGTTTTTTTTCAGCCGACTCTCCCCCATTGATTCGTATGGGGAATTTGTGCACGAGCACGTTTAGCCAGCTCACCGCTAACGTAAGCCGCGCTGGTATTGAGGTGAGATGTGGAGCAAACTTTTGTTCTCCGCTCACTTTTCTGCGGCTAACGCTGGGTTTATAAAAACCCGTAATACCAGCGTTGTCTGTAGGTGAGTGGTGAGCATAAACTGCTCGTTAGCACAGCACCCCTGTTACCGCAAAACTCGTAATCTAGGCGCATATATTTTATTATTCAATAAAACAACCAAAGAAGTCTCTTTGTTACACATTCTATAAAAAGTTACTTGCAAACCCAATTGTACATTTCTTAGCATCTAGAAACATATAGGATAACTAATGTTTCACATTAAACCACCTATTGTTGCAATCTTATATGAGCCGTATAAAAATCCTCTAAATTCAACAGTATAGTACAGTGTCCCACATTATATTAATACTTTAGGCAGAGTAATGGCAGGTGAATAAACGTCCAGGTTAGATGATTAATATAGCCATTATATGCACAGAATTATAGATGCCCACTTCTTCCGGTATGCACAACCTCGGTTATCACCGCACTTTAGGTTAAACAGGACTGTGTTAGAGCTAGCAAAGTCAGTATTGTAATATTTACGTGACCAAAGTGCTAGAAGCGGCTTATATTCCCCTCCTGGGACTCCCTTTCATGGGAGCTCGTACACACACGATTTAATCTGTTAAGATACAAATGAAACCTGCTCAACGGAGCGCCCCTGGGGTATGTAAAAACAAATCCTGAGAATATGATAGGCACTAATAGAGTGAGGGTATATGTGAAAAAATATATAAATGATATCCTAGGCGGCAAGCAAATATTCCCAGTGCATCTGCACACGCACAAAATAGCAACAGTCCATCCAATGTAGGGAAAAATAAGCGCTCCAAGCCCACAGATATATAAAAGTTCAATTTTATTCCAAACTTGTTAAAATCATACAAGATAGATTAAAAAGTGGTAAGCACAGTAGTGCAAAAACAGGTTATAGAACAGGTGCAAAAAACAGCAAACGTTTCGTGCTCCATGCACTTGGGCACTGCTAATTGATGCACCTGTTCAGAGCTCTATTTATACCAAATTTCTTAAAGTGATATCACAAATTTTCATTAACCTGTACTTTGCCATTTTGTAAGGGAGCCTATGACAAGAAACATTTATTTACTTTTTCCTTTTCATGTACATAAAGTGTTACAATATAAATATGCAGGTTGATATTTGTTGGTTAAGGCGTGACTATGTTTTGTGAAAACAATCTATTTTGAAATATATTTAAATCATTACATTTATGAAAAGAAGCATACACATCGCTCTATAAGTCATTACCTTCAGTGTTAAATATAATCAAAACCATGTTTATATTGGGATATTGTTTAAACTACTCTTAATATAAAAATCCTTAATTTGAAAAGTATGAAATTAGATATGCAATAGATGAGCCTATGACAAGAGTCTGATTTCCTAAGACATCAAAATAAGAGTATGTATAGTAATCTATTTTCTCTCTCATAAAGGAAAAATTGGGTTGGCAATAATAGTGAGAAAATGTCTCATATCAACATATTTTCTTATTTCTTAATTCTTTTTAGGGGAATGAGCCCATGACAAGAGACATACCTATAAATTCAAAAATTTCCCAAAAACATTAAATGATTTATTAAATTTTCCTATTTCTTAATTCTTTTTAGGGGAAAGAGCCTATGACAAGAGGCATATCTATAAATTCCAAAAAAAATTCAAAAATTTCTTTTTAAAATAAATTACTATTTTTTTTTTTAGATATTTATTATTTGGTGAATAAGTCTAAATCCCTTCTCATGTTGAGGCCCTCAGGGTGTGTAGTCTGTAGATTGAACATCCACATAACTTCTCTTTTGTCAAGTGTTGTCTCTCTATCACCTCCTCTTCTCCATTGTGGGACAAAATCTATCCCCTGTAGGATAAGAGCAGATGTATCTGCATTGTGTAGAACCTTAAAGTGCCTTGATACAGGTGTGTCTGTGTTCTCATCCTCTATGGAGCGCAAATGCTCCAAGAACCTCTCTTTTAACGGTCTCTTTGTTTTTCCTGTATATTGTTTGTGGCAAATTTTACATGTGAGAAGATAAACCACATGTGTGGTAGAACAGTTGATATAATGATGTATCTTATAAGTCTTATTGGTAATAGTAGAATTAAATTCCTCTCCTTCCTTAACAAAGTCACATGTTGTACATATTGGGCGTCTACACTTATAAAAACCCTTTCTCTGTTTTAACCAGCAGGATGTTTTTTTGGTTTTTACATCAGATGGAGAAATAAAATCACAACCTTCTTTGAGAATCTCCTTAAGGATAGGGTCTGAGTACAAAATTGGTATGGAATCTTTAATAATATTGCACAACTTAGTGTATTCCATACTGTAAGTTGTAATAAATTTGATCTTGCTATTTTCTGATGTTCTTTTCTGTTTATTCCTATATTTTAGCAAGTCTTGCCTGGGAATTAAATCTACACTAGATTTTGCCTCTTTAAGTAACTTCTCACTGTAGCCTCTATCCCTGAACCTTTGTTTTGCCTCTTTTGACTTCACCTGATATTCATCCTCATTTGTGCAATTTCTTTTAATTCTGGTATATTCCCCCTTAGGGATACCCTTCACAACATGTCTTGGGTGGCATGAAGTGTACTTGAGGATGGTGTTCCCAGCTGTAGACTTTCTATATATAGTAGTTTCAACTGTATTTTTGTCTGTGCTTATTAATGTGATATCAAGAAAATTAATTTCTTTATCACTCTGTTCACTGGTAAAGTTTAAGTTGAGGTTGTTATTGTTCAAATATTTACAAAAATCCTCTGCCTCTTACTGATCTCCCTCAAACACAAACAACAGATCATCTATGTATCTGTAAAACTGGATAATCCTGTCCTTGAAGGGGTTTTTATCTCCAAAAACGTGGGACTGCTCCCACCAACCCATAAAGAGGTTGGCGTATGAGGGGGCAAATTTAGCCCCCATGGCTGTCCCATGTTTCTGGAGATAAAAGCTGTTCTGAAACAGAAAAAAATTGTGACTCAAAAGATATTCAATTGCCCTTAATATAAATATTTTGGTAGGATATGTAAAATTTGTATTCTGTTCCAAAAAGTGTTCTATTGCTTCTATCCCCTTCTCGTGTTGTATAGTTGTATACAATGAGGAAACATCTGCTGTGATAAATCTATATGTAGATTTCCATTTTAGATGTTGTACTTTGTTTAAAAGGGCCGTGGTGTCCTGTATAAAACTGGGCAAATCCCTAACTAGGGGTTGTAAGAATGAATCAATTAACTCTGACATAGGTTCATTCAAAGAATCAATACCCGCTATAATGGGTCTACCCTGTGGGCTCTGTAGATTCTTGTGTGTTTTGGGAAGGTAATGAAAAACAGGAATGACTGGTAGTTTAGGAATAATTCTTTCCTGAACAGATTTATTTATGATGTTATTATATCTTGCATATACAACAAGATTAGTCAGTTCATTCCTGTATTTCACTGTAGGGTTGTCACTCAGTTTAATATACACTTCCCTGTCGTTTAGTTGTCTCATGGATTCTGCAATGTAGTCATCCTTATTTAGGACGACCACATTGCCTCCCTTGTCAGATTGCCTGATGACGAGTGAGTCATCAGATGCCAAACTTTTTATTGTGTCTCTCTCCTTTTGTGTAAAGTTAGATGGAAATGTATTTCTCTTTTGGGCAGTTTGTAATCCCCTTAATTTCTCCTCCACTGTTTTTTGAAATATATCCAAAATTTTCGGTCTAGTATGTATAGGATAAAAATGACTTTTATTTTTAACATGACTAAGTGATATATCTGTCTCACACAATAAGCCATCCATATGACTATCACCCTCATGTTGTAACTGTTCCAGGTCCAAAAGACTACAGATATCAGAAAAATCATTTAACCCCTTAGGTTCACATTTAACATCTTGGCTAGCCTTGTTTACATTCTGTTCCTGATCTTCATTGAAACCAAAATAATGTTTGCGCAAAGTTAAATTGCGTACAAACCTATTAATGTCAAGAATAGTTTCAAAAATGTTAAAATGATTATCAGGAACAAAATTCAAGCCCTTAGACAAAACCTGTATATCAGTATTAGTGAGATTTTTACTAGACAAATTTATAACATCATTGTTTAAGCATATTTTTTCTGAACATTCTGAGACCGTGTGGGATAAGTCTTGTATGTCTTGTTCTTTCCTTCTCCTTTTCTGGTTGGCTTGATTGCTCTTTCTCCCTTTCCCCCTTCTGCCTCGGTGGGTTGTTTTTTTCTTACAGATGGTGCAGTTTGGCGCGTCTCGTTTTTTGAGACTGTAATATCTATTTCTTCTACCACAGACTGTCCTTCTCCTTCTAACATGAGCGCATACGATTCTTCCCCCGTTTCTCCTTCAGAGGAGTCATATTCATACTCAGTGTCTGTGTCTGCAAATGTGACTGCTTTACTCTTTTTATTGGAATTGTTGTTTTTGTTCTTATTATATCTTCTGTTATACCTGGGTTTAGTCTGATCATCCTGACTCCAGCGATACACCTGTTTTTGATCATAATCCCTCTTATCTCTGAGCATTTTTCTGGATTTGAATTGCCAAAGTTCTTGTTTAAAGGCAATCATATTTCTTTCAAACTGTTGATCATATTTTTTAAAATTTTGATCATGTTGGTGACATCTTAATTTATTCTGTAATTCTTTTAATTCAATCATAATATCTCTCCTTTGTTCTTTTTTATATTGAATTAACAAATCCATAAGTGCAAAAGAACAAGTGTCCAGTATTGTGTTCCACTTACTAATGAACTCAGTGTTATTAACTGTGAAAGAGGGAAACTTGCGTATCCTTAGTCCCCTAGGTATACGCTTTTCATGTATGTATAATAAAAAAGACCTTGTGTCTAATTCAATTTAATATCCTTTTTGCGCAGTTCATCTATATCAAAAAACAAGCTGTCCAGTGTATATGCTATATCTTTATATAACTCTAAAGTTTCTTCTTTAAAATCACCCAAAACATATGAATCTTCTGTTTCTTGATCCATGCTGGATACCCTTTCAAAAACTGTATAAAAAATATTGTGCTATACCACTTTATGTTGATCACTTATTATGAATAATCCTACCCTCCTCGTCTTCAGCCTATATCAATCCCTTAATATCTCCTTAATTCCTCTCTGTATTGTGTCTTTATAATGCCTCCTATGCAAGCATATATTACATTGTTAATTGTGTGTGCTTTATATGTGCACCAAATAATCCAGGCAAGTAAGAAACAGTAGAGCTGATTTATAAGGGAATGATTACCTTATCCATGTCCAGCGACCTTTGTGAACACAATGAGCGCTTCCTCTATGTCCTCAGCCGTAACTTCGTTATAACACTGTGATGTTTTTCTTCGTCTGCATCACTGTGTAAAAATCATGCTCCGACCTTCTCTGCAGTCTAGCAATACTGCTGCGGCATGTGTTGATGACGACTTCCGGCTTCCGGTTACCCCCGGCTGCTCCTAGGCAGGTGTTGCAGAAAGATCCAAGATACAAATGAAACCTGCTCAACGGAGCGCCCCTGGGGTATGTAAAAACAAATCCTGAGAATATGATAGGCACTAATAGAGTGAGGGTATATGTGAAAAAATATATAAATGATATCCTAGGCGGCAAGCAAATATTCCCAGTGCGTCTGCACATGCACAAAATAGCAACAGTCCATCCAATGTAGGGAAAAATAAGCGCTCCAAGCCCACAGATATATAAAAGTTCAATTTTATTCCAAACTTGTTAAAATCATACAAGATAGATTAAAAAGTGGTAAGCACAGTAGTGCAAAAACAGGTTATAGAACAGGTGCAAAAAACAGCAAACGTTTCGTGCTCCATGCACTTGGTCACTGCTAATTGATGCACCTGTTCAGAGCTCTATTTATACCAAATTTCCTAAAGTGATATCACAAATTTTCATTAACCTGTACTTTGCCATTTTGTAAGGGAGCCTATGACAAGAAACATTTATTTACTTTTTCCTTTTCATGTACATAAAGTGTTACAATATAAATATGCAGGTTGATATTTGTTGGTTAGGCGTGACTATGTTTTGTGAAAACAATCTATTTTGAAATATATTTAAATCATTACATTTATGAAAAGAAGCATACACATTGCTCTATAAGTCATTACCTTCAGTGTTAAATATAATCAAAACCATGTTTATATTGGGATATTGTTTAAACTACTCTTAATATAAAAATCCTTAATTTGAAAAGTATGAAATTAGATATGCAATAGATGAGCCTATGACAAGAGCCTGATTTCCTAAGACATCAAAATAAGTGTATGTATAGTAATCTATTTTCTCTCTCATAAAGGAAAAATTGGGTTGGCAATAATATTGAGAAAATGTCTCATATCAACATATTTTCTTATTTCTTAATTCTTTTTAGGGGAATGAGCCCATGACAAGAGACATACCTATAAATTCAAAAATTTCCCAAAAACATTAAATGATTTATTAAATTTTCCTATTTCTTAATTCTTTTTAGGGGGATGAGCCTATGACAAGAGACATATCTATAAATTCCAAAAAAAATTCAAAAAATTCTTTTTAAAATAAATTACTACCAAAGTGCTAGAAGCGGCTTATATTCCCCTCCTGGGACTCCCTTTCATGGGAGCTCGTACACACACAAGTAACTTGATTTAATCTGTTAAGCCCTCCTACTTCTCTGACATCACTGAACAGCGTGTAAAGAACTCCGGTGTAACGTACACCAAACTGACTTGTATTCTAGAGGCACTGCTCAGTGGGAGGTAAATAAATGAAAAATTGTATTTTCCTCTCAAAGGGCCATCTCCAATTAGGGTGCCAAACCAGGGTAAAACCGAATCCAGTACAGTCCTGGTATATGTTTACACCAACATCCAAATGAAGTTACACTTGATCACCATACTCTGTATTAACGGTTCATAAGAATCCAATGCATTTAGGGTATTGCATTTAAAAGATGTTCAGACTCAATCTGTATTGCAGCATGATACGGAAAGCCTTTTTTGCCAACATCATATGTGTTTCACCCCTATGGCAGACTCACACTGGGACTTCGTCAGGGCTGTTATCTACTAGACTCAAAACAGCCTTTTTAAGCCTTAATTGGCCCAGCCTACTTTGTGCAGTTTTACCTATTGCTCTTAAAGGTAAATATCGAAATTATTCTCACATGTTATAAAATCATATTTACATCCTACTATTTCCAAAATTGGAAAAACCTAAAAACTTCTAATAGATTATGGTGCACACCTCAAAATAGATACCATTCATTATAACCTTTTTTACCTTTGATGTCATATAAGGAAAATTGTATTTCAATGTCAAAAGACCCACAGAATTAAGTATATATCCTAGATCTCATCTAACAACTATAAAAAGCAGGCATAATTTACTTTATCATTAAGGCCTAGTGGAAATCTTGTCTTTAGCACAAAGATCCACCTTGCTTCTTTTTGAAGTAAAATTTGTACACATCCTCCCCTCTATTGCTTAAATCTCCCTTATAAATGGCAGTAAACTTTAAAGAACATGGATCTCCTGCATTATACTTTTTAAAGTGTTGCGCAACATTGGTATCTCTTTTATAATATATATCATCCCTATGTTCCTGAATCCTATCTTTAAGGATACGTTTTGTTTTCCCTACATAGAACCGGGGTCAGTCACAGTGTAAAAGATACACCACCCCCACTGAAACACAATTAAAAAAACACGTAATGTCATATTCTCTATTCCAATTACCGGAGAACCTATGGCTTCTTTCCATATACAATAAGCGAGGGGGCGGAGCCAACTACTACTGGGGCAAGACGCACATTCCAAGAGCTCCTAATTCATATAATTATTTTTACAGGATGTATTACCTATTTTACCAATTTCTACCCCAATCTGGAGATTCAGTTGGTGAGCTATCTTTTTGCTACTTTTGAGGAAGCTTAGCAGTGTCAAGCACTACTTACTAATTACCACGAATATACTGAATGTGTGAAGACATGGCCGCGCTCCTTATCAGCCAAATGAAGGAATTACTGGACCACTACTGCAACGCTTTTTTAGTCACAGGGGTCGAGCCTATTCAGCCCTTCACCACCCATACTGTTGCTTTGATCGCCCTAACTGACTGTGAGGAGGAGTGCGCAGCAAGTGCAATCAACCTACGACAGTCGCCATCTTTGATGTTTAATTCAGGGCACTCCTCACTACCTTGCGCTATGCAGGAGACAGAGGGGCAGGGTGATGGCGACGAATTGGACAGTGTTAATGAGCCGCATGACTTAGCATTGACTGTGCCCCATAGAGGAGATACGCTATTAGCAGATTTGTTCCAGCGCACTAATGGGTGGATTTGGGTGTGAGAGCCGCTCGTGACTTTCGTTTGTAAGACACACTATCAAAGTCCCTCTAAGGTACATGGATTACTTTGCAATAATAAGTCGGGGCTGGATGGCCTTAAAACCTGTGTGCCACAACTGCGCGGGGTCCTTCAGCACCCGACCAATGTGGCAAGTTGGTGGTCATTGCTGAGTTCTATGCAGCACGTACAGTGCGCTCCCTATGGCCTTAGAAGAGGCATTGGTTAATTTACTCACAGTCTCAGTGCACATAACAAGAGAAATGTTTGCGGTTGCAAGGGCATTTCTATGAACTTGAACTATACAATACTTCACTTTATTATGGCTAGGGAGTGGGTCCTCACCTACAATTGGGACAGCCCTTAGAACGCTATCTACACATGTTGAAAACATAGAAGATTTATTATTGAAGTGCTCACATGTACTTGATTATACCTTTGGAGGCACTGTTGATTTATATGCCATGTGTGGTTTGCCTGTGCTTTGGGTTGGTGTGGGTTAGTGGACATGGCTGTAATCTATAATGAAAGCACTGTTTACAACTGCTGGAACTGATTTGCTGTACAAGTGCTGCAGCTGCTGCCTTTGTTGCTTTCCCATGCCTTATCTGCAGGCCTTAGCATATGTTTATTAGGTCAACTAGTGGGATTGAACGAGAAAACTGACATTCCTTATAGATATATTGAATAGAATTATTGGTTTTAGGGGAGACCAACCTTAGACTTGATGCCCTAGCACACTACTGATACCTCCAGTCTTGTGTTATTTAGATAAAATACATTACTCTATGTCATACACTGTCCTAAACCTTTCCATAGTTAGTTACTTAAACACAGTGTTTTACAGACAAGATTGCATCTCATAATAACAATCGGCTAGATTTAGAGTTCTGCAGCCAAAGGTGTGCGTTAGCTACGCTTGTATTTTTTCCACCGCACATTTTAAATACCGCTGGTATTTAGAGTTCACAGAAGGGCTGCGTTAGGCTCCAAAAAAGGGAGCGTAGAGCATATTTACCGCCACTGCAACACTCAATACCAGCGGTGCTTACGGACGCGGCCAGCTTAAAAAACGTGCTTGTGCACGATTCCCCCATAGGAAACAATGGGGCTGTTTGAGCTGAAAAAAACCTAACACCTGCAAAAAAGCAGCGTTAAGCTCCTAATGCAGCCCTATTGTTTCCTATGGGGAAAGTCTGCACCTAACACCCTAACATGAACCCCGAGTCTAAACACCCCTAACCTTACACTTATTAACCCCTAATATGCTGCCCCCGCTATCGCTGACCTCTGCATATTATTATTAATCCCTAATCTGCCGCTCCGTACACCGCCGCAACCTACATTATACCTATGTACCCCTAATCTGCTGCCCCTAACACCGCCGACCCCTATATTATATTTATTAACCCCTAATCTGCCGACCCCCAACATCGCTGACCCCTGCATATTATTATTAACCCCTAATCTGCCGCTCCATACACCGCCGCAACCTACGTTATCCCTATGTACCCCTAATCTGCTGCCCCTAACACCGCCGACCCCTATATTATATTTAATAACCCCTAATCTGCCGCACCCGCTATCGCTGACCCCTGCATATTATTATTAACCCCTAATCTGCCGCTCCGTACACAGCCGCAACCTACGTTATCCCTATGTACCCCTAATTTGCTGCCCCTAACACCGCCGACCCCTATATTATATTTATTAACCCCTAATCTGCCGACCCCCAACATCGCCTCCACCTACCTACAATAATTAACCCCTAATCTGCCGACCGGACCTCACCGCTACTCTAATAAATGTATTAACCCCTAAAGCTAAGTCTAACCCTAACACTAACACCCCCCTAAGTTAAATATAATTTAAATCTAACGAAATAAATTAACTCTTATTAAATAAATTATTCCTATTTAAAGCTAAATACTTACCTGTAAAATAAACCCTAATATAGCTACAATATAAATTATAATTATATTGTAGCTATTTTAGGATTAATATTTATTTTACAGGCAACTTTGTAATTATTTTAATCAGGTACAATAACTATTAAATAGTTAATAACTATTTAATAGTTACCTAGTTAAAATAATTACAAAATTACCTGTAAAATAAATCCTAACCTAAGTTACAATTAAACCTAACACTACACTATCAATAAATAAATTAAATAAACTACCTACAATTATCTACAATTAAACCTAACACTACACTATCAATAAATTAATTACATAAAATACCTACAAATAAATACAATTAAATAAACTAACTAAAGTACAAAAAAATAAAAAAGAACTAAGTTACAAAAAATAAAAAAATATTTACAAACATTAGAAAAATATTACAACAATTTTAAACTAATTAAATCTACTCTAAGCCCCCTAATAAAGTAACAAAGCCCCCAAAAATAAAAAAATGCCCTACCCTATTCTAAAATTAAATTAGAAAAGCTCTTTTACCTTACCAGCCCTTAAAAGGGCCCTTTGCGGGGCATACTCCAAAGAATTCAGCTCTTTTGCCTGTAAAAAAAAACATACAATACGCCCCAACATTACAACCCACCACCCACATACCCCTAATCTAACCCAAACCCCCCCTTAAATAAACCTAACACTAAGCCCCTGAAGATCTCCCTACCTTGTCTTCACCACACCGGGTCCCGATCTGTCCAGAAGAGCCTCCGAAATCTTCATCCAAGCCCAAGCGGGGGCTGAAGAGTGACGTCCATCCTCCGGCTGAAGTCTGGATCCAAGCGGCGGCTAAAGAATTCCATCTTCGGGCAGAAGTCTTCATCCTATCCGGGCAGAAGAGTCGATCCGGACCGGCAAACATCTTCATCCAAGCCGCATCTTCTATGTTTTTCCATCCAATGACGACCGGCTCCATCTTGAAGACCTCCGGCGCGGATCCATCCTCTTCTTGCGACGTCCTAAGTCCGAATGAAGGTTCCTTTAAATGACGTCATCCAAGATGGCGTCCCTCGAATTCCGATTGGCTTATAGGATGACTGACTCCAAATACCAGCGGGTGGTAAAAACCAGCGTTAGGAGCCTCTAACGCTGGTTTTGTCGGCTACCGCCAAACTCTAAATCTAGCCGAATGTGTTTCTAACTGCTTGAGCTGAGCTACTATTACTGTAGTTATCATATAGTGTCTGTTTAACCAGTTTTTTTTTGCCCTAGCTACAGTTCAATTTAGCATATATATTATGTTCCTGTGAATTAGACCACGAGGCTTAGACCTTAACATACTGTATGTGTGTTTACACACATAGTGAGATATACTATATCAATATGCACAGGAGAGAAATCACTGTTTAATTTTTGACTGCTAATGTATAAATATATTTTATTCTCAAAGTGTTCAATTTAGGGCAATGCCTTAACATAATTATCTGTGGATCAGGAGTCTTGTATGGTTTAGCTCCATGTATTTTTATGACTGTTATATTATCTTGTTGTTGTCCCTCACCAGTTTTTTATGTTTCACAATATGAGAATAACAACAATGCCTAAGAACCCGAGAACAGATTGGTCACCTAGCCATATCTACAGCCATTGTACTGCAAATAAGATTATACTAATTATCCTGTCCATGTGGTACACAAACAGAAACCACTAGTACCATAATGTTTAGGGTAGCATGTTGCATTTAAACCTCACAATATATGATGTATGTTTTCCCCTCTAGACATTGGATATTTATCTAATGTTAAGACATACTTGTGCTGGGTATAGGGCCCATACCCGGCCAGCAAAGTTCAGCTATACTAGCAAGAGGGAAAAAAAAATTGTTTCTCTTGCTATGGTAGGGAGATATATATAATTTACCTCTCAGCAGCACAGGTCATCCTATGGTCACCCTATGGTACTCCTTACACTATGAAGACAGGTTCAGTGTCACATCATATTCACAGATTATATCTCTGTCTTGGGTGGACAGATGGAGACTCATTCAGAATTTTTATATCTTTCACACTTTTAGACACATTCGTGAAATTTGCTAAATATTCTCACTCAATACTAACTAACGTAAATATATGCTGTAATCTTTTTGTAATATGACAGTAGCCCCCTGGAAGAAAACTTATGATCTTCACATATGAGAAACATTTTTTAGCAATACTAACCCACAACCTCACCTCTCCTGGCCTAATAGAGTTCCCTTATAGGTATTGAATGTTTATATTCTCAGCTCTGTTCTTCCTATTTTGATAGTGACCTAGTATACTGAGCCCTATATTGACACGCAACGTTTTCAGCTCATCTAGGATTTAGGCCTTTCATTCCTGGTCTGGGTGTATATGTAACCTCTTAATATTAAGCAGTTCTCTTTGCTCCCATACACACCTTGACGGAAGGTTTACCCCAGTCAGCAAATCAAGTT
The DNA here is from genome assembly GCF_027579735.1 of Bombina bombina. NCBI lineage: Eukaryota > Metazoa > Chordata > Amphibia > Anura > Bombinatoridae > Bombina > Bombina bombina. The sequence goes on along the minus strand of NC_069501.1, from coordinate 140,825,799 downwards.
ACCCACATACATACAAACTCAGCATTTCGTCAGTATCACTATAGTAGTTTTTCGAATCTGCAGCGCCCATCATATAACACATTTTTCTTAAAGCCTTGCTTACTCTATTTTAATTACCACCCCCCCATGTCATAATGAGTCTCTTAGTTATAAGAGAACTAAATATGCGGTTTCTCTTGTACATACCGCACCTCCCATCACTCCCTTAGTATTTTTCTCTTTTATATCATACAACGGCATAATACAGATTCAATCTAGCTCCCTCAGACCAGGAGATATGCTCAAATAATAACTGGATATTTTTTGTCTGGCGGATTCTATTTATTACTAGAGGAGTTTTCACTATATTCTACAAAATTTATTACATCCTACATATTATACTATAATTTGTATTTTGCTCTTTTTTTTTACAACATAATTCCTAAAGGAAACTCTGTATTATACTTATATCATACTATATTATATACTATGCATTGTTTTCTATACCCTATTAGTTTTCAGAAAGTTGCAGATTGCCTCCTGTGTCATACTTTAAACTTCTTTTTTTAGGACCAATGAGTGGCCCTCTGTATCTTAGGAGGAAATTACATTGGTTAAAAATGAGGTTCTACTCTTAAAGCATGTATTAACATTTATACTGTTATTACGTTTTCTCTCTTGTCAAGATGTTTTCATAATGTACCAGTTAAGCAATATGTATCTCCCAATATTTGCTGTATAGGATTATACAATTGTAATGTTGAAAACCTCAATAAAAATATATTTAAAAAAAAAAAAACTACAATAAGCAAAATTGTTCAAATTAATAAACGCCTAGATTACAAGTCTTGCGTTAGCCTTAAAAAGCAGCGCTGAGAGGTCCCAACGCTGCTTTTTAACGCCCGCTGGTATTACGAGTCTGACAGGTACAGGTGTACCGCTAACTTTTTTTCTGCGATTTTAACATACCGCAAATCCCCTTACGTCAATTGCATATCCTATCTTTTTAATGGGATTTGCCTAACGCCGGTATTACGAGTCTTGGAAAAAGTGAGCAGTACACCCTCTCCTGTCAAGACTCCTAACGCATTTAAAAGTCAGTAGTTAAGAGTTTTAGGGGCTAACGCCACAATATAAAACTCTTAACTAAAGTGCTAAAAAGTACACTAACACCCATAAACTACCTATTAACCACTAAACCCCTAATCTGCTGACCGGACATCACTGCCACTTAAATAAATGTATTAACCCCTAAACCACCGCACTCCCGCCTCACAAACACTAGTTAAATATTATTAACCCCAAATCTGCCGTCCCTAACGTCACCGACACCTACCTACATTTATTAACCCCTAATCTACCGCCCCCAACCTCTCCACCACTATACTAAATTGATTAACCTCTAAACCTAAGTCTAACCCTAACCCTAACACCCCCTAACTTAAATATAATTTAAATAAAACTAAATAAAATTACTATTATTACTTAAATTATTCCTATTTGAAACTAAATACTTACCTATAATATAAACCCTAAGCTAGCTACAATATAACTAATAGTTACATTGTAGCTAGCTTAGTTTTTATTTTTATTTTACAGGCAACTTTGTATTTATTTTAACTAGGTACAATAGTTATGAAATAGTTATTAACTATTTAATTACTACCTAGCTAAAATAAATACAAAAGTACCTGTAAAATAAACCCTAACCTAAGTTACAATAACACCTAACACTACACTATAATTAAATTAATTACCTAAACTAACTACAATTAATTACAATTAAATAGAATAAACTAAAGTACGGGGAAAAAAACACTAAATTACAGAAAATAAAAAAATAATTATAAATTTTTAAACTAATTACACCTAATCTAATCCCCCTAATAAAATATAAAGCCCCCAAAATAAAAAAAATTCCCTACCCTATACTAAATTACAAATAGCCCTTAAAAGGGCCTTTTGCGGGGCATTGCCCCAAAGTAATCAGCTCTTTTACCTGTAAAAAAAAATACAATATCCCCCCTAAACATTAAAACCCACCACCCACACACCCAACTCTACTCTAAAACCCACCCAATAGCCCCTTAATAAAACCTAACACTAACCCCTTGAAGATCACCCTACCTTGAGACGTCTTCACCCAGCCGGGCACAAGTGGTCCTCCAGAGGGGCAGAAGTCTTCATCCGATCCGGGCAGAAGAGGACCTCCAGACAGCCAGAAGTCTTCATCCAGGCGGCATCTTCTATCTTCATCCATAAAGAGCGGAGCGGGTCCATCTTGAAGCCAGCCGATGCGGAGCATCCATCCAGACCAACGACTACCCGGCGAATGACGGTTCCTTTAAATGACGTCATCCAAGATGGCGTCCCTTGAATTCCGATTGGCTGATAGGATTCTATCAGCCAATCGGAATTAAGGTAGGAAAAATCCTATTGGCTGATGCGAATCAGCCAATAGAATTGAGCTTGCATTCTATTGGCTGATTGGAACAGCCAAGAGAATGCAAGCTCAATCCTATTGGCTGATTGGATCAGCCAATAGAATTGAAGTTCAATCCTATTGGCTGATCCAATCAGCCAATAGGATTGAGCTTCCATTCTATTGGCTGTTCCAATCAGCCAATAGAATGTGAGCTCAATTCTATTGGCTGATTGCATCAGCCAATAGGATTTTTCCTACCTTAATTCCGATTGGCTGATAGAATCCTATCCTCTTGGATGACGTCATTTAAAGGAACCTCCGGGTAGTTGTCAGTCTGGATGGATGCTCCGCATCGGCTGGCTTCAAGATGGACCCGCTTCGGATGGATGAAGATAGAAGATGCCACCTGGATGAAGACTTCTGGCCATCTGGAGGTCCTCTTCTGCATGGATCGGATGAAGACTTCTGCCCCTCTGGAGGACCACATGTGCCCGGCTGGGTGAAGACGTCTCAAGGTAGGGTGATCTTCAAGGGGGTAGTGTTAGGTTTTATTAAGGGGGGATTGGGTGGGTTTTAGAGTAGGGTTGGGTGTGTGGGTGGTGGGTATTGTATTTTTTTCTACAGGTAAAAGCTGATTATTTTGGGGCAATGCCCTGCAAAAGGCCCTTTTAAGCTATTTTAGGTTTTATTTTATAGGTAAGTATTTAGTTTTAAATAGGAATAATGTAGTTAATGATAGTAAATTTATTTAGATGTATTTAAATTATATTTAAGTTAGGGGGTGTTAGGGTTAGGGTTAGAGTTAGGTTTAGGGGTTAATAACTTTAGTATAGTGGCGGCGACATGGCGGCGGCAGATTAGGGGTTAATAAATTTAATATAGTTGCGGCGACATGGGGGGGCAGATTAGGGGTTAATAACTATAATGTAGGTGTCGGCGATGTTGGGGGCAGCAGATTAGGGGTTCATAAGTATATTGTAGGTGGCGGTGGTGTCCGGAGCGGCAGATTAGGGGTTAATAATATAATGCAGGTGGCGGTGATGTCGGGGGGCAGCAGATTAGGGGTTAATAAATGTAAGCTTAGGGGTCTTTAGACTCGGGGTTCATGTTAGGGTGTTAGATACAGACATAAAATGTATTTACCCATAGGAAACGCTGCTTTTTTGCAGGTGTTAGTTTTTTTTTCAGCTGAATCTGTCCCATTGTTTCCTATGGGGATATCGTGCACGAGCATGTTTAGCCAGATCACCGCTACCATAAGCAACGCTGGTATTGAGGTGAGATGTGGAGCTAAATTTTGCTCTCCGCTCACTTTTTAGAGGCTAACGCCGGGTTGAAAAAAACCTGTAATACCAGTGTTGTTTGTAGGTGAGCGGTGGATCAGCCAATCGGATTGAACTTGAATCTGATTAGCTGATTCAATCAGCCAATCAGATTTTTCCTACCTTAATTCCGATTGGCTGATAGAATCCTATCAGCCAATTGGAATTCGAGGGACGCCATCTTGGATGACATCATTTAAAGGAACCTTCATTCGCTGTTAGGACTTTGTTAAAAGAGGATGGATCTGCGCCGGCTGCTTCAAGATGGACCCGCTCCAGATGGAAGAAGATAGAATATGCCGTCTGGATGAAGACTTCCGACCCTCTGGAGGACCTCTTCCGGCCGGATAGGATGAAGACTTTGGACCCTCTTCTGGACGGATCGGATGGTACCCGGCTGGGTGAAGACAAGGTAGGAAGATCTTCAGGGGCTTAGTGTTAGGTTTTTAAGGGGGGTTTGAGTGGGTTAGATTAGGGGTATGTGGGTGGTGGGTTGCAATGTTGGGGGGGTTATTGTATGTTTTTTTTAAAGGCAAAAGAGCTGATTTCTTTGGGGCATGCCCCACAAAAAGCCCTTTTAAGGGCTGGTAAGGTAATAGAGCTGTTAACTTTTTATTTTAGAATAGGGTAGGGCATTTTTTGGGGGGGGGGCTTGGTTATTTTTTTAGGGGGCTTAGAGTAGGTGTAATTAGTTTAAAATTCTTGTAATCTTTTTTTATTTTTTGTAATTTAGTGGGTTTTTTTTGTAATTTAGTTTAGTTGATTTAATTGTAGGTAATTGTAGGTAGTTTAGTTAACTAATTTATTGATAGTGTAGTGTTAGGTTTAATTGTAACTTAGGTTAGGATTCATTTTACAGGTAATTTTGTAATTATTTTAACTAGGTAGCTATTAAATAGTAAATAACTATTTAATAGCTATTGTACCTGGTTAAAATAAATACAAAGTTGCCTGTAAATTAAATATAAATCCTAAAATAGCTACAATGTAATTATTATTTATACTGTAGCTATATTAGGGTTTATTAGACAGGTAAGTATTTAGCTTTAAATAGCATACATTTTTTTAATAAGAAATAATTTATTTAGTTAGAATAAAATTATATTTAATTTAGGGGGGTGTTAGGGTTAGGGTTAGACTTAGCTTTAGGGGTTAATACATTTATTAGAGTAGCGGCGAGGTCCGGTCGGGTTAATACTTGAAGTTAGGTGTCGCAGATGTTAGGGAGGGCAGATTAGGGGTTAATAAAATTTATTATAGGGTTTGCGAGGCGGGAGTGAGGCGGTTTAGGGGTTAATATATTTATTAGAGTAGCAGCGAGGTCCGGTCGGCAGATTAGGGGTTAATAAGTGTAGGTAAGTAGCGGCAACATTTGGGGGGGGGCATATTTGGGGGTTAATAAATATTATATAGGTGTCGGCGGTGTTAGGGGCAGCAGATTAGGGGTTTATAGGGATAATGTAGGTGGCGGCGGTGTCCGGTCGGCAGATTAGGGGTTAAAAAATTTTATTAGAGTGGCGGCGATGTGGGGGGACCTCGGTTTAGGGGTACATAGGTAGTTTATAGGTGTTAGTGTACTTCAGAGCACAGTAGTTAAGAGCTTTATAAACCGGCGTTAGCCCATAAAGCTCTTAACTCCTGACTTTTTTCTGCGGTTGGAGTCTTGCCGGTAGAGAGTCTACCGCTCACTTCAGCCAAGACTCTAAATACCAGCGTTAGGAAGATCCCATTGAAAAGATAGGATACTTAATTGGCGTAAGGGGATCTGCGGTATGGAAAAGTCGCGGCTGGAAAGTGAGCGTTAGACCCTTTCCTGTCTGACTCTAAATACCAGCGGGCGGTAAAAAGCAACGTTAGGACCCCTTAACGCTGGTTTTGACGGCTAACACAGAACTCTAAATCTAGGCGTATGTTAAGCATAAATAAGGGCTAAGTGTTAGCCCAAAACTTTGCTGTTTTTCTGTGGACCCTGTGTGATAAATAAAGGTTTTTTAAATATATCCCAGCTGGAGAGATACCTTCTTTCATCGATATTTTGACAGGCATGGTAAGCCTTCTCTGTGTTCTGTGAACTGTGGGTGCTGTTTCCTTTTCTCCTATACACCTAGCAACATTTGGCCAAAAGCTGTAACTAACTTCAATTATTTTGTAAAATGATGATAGCCCACAGTCCTCCATAAAATATGGGATATATTTCCTGCCACTAGGAGGAGGTCAATAAAACATACAAGAGGTTAACATCCCTCCCACCTCGCATCTCTATCTTAGTTTTCTTCTTGGCCTGGTAGGGAAAAAATTGAGAATAGAAGTGTTCCAGCTACTTGCTTTATCATTCACAAAGAAGACAGAAGAGAAACTTCACAGCAGCTGGATGATACAGGGGCATAAGAATACCCTGTTATGGTACAGTATTTCCTTATGGGACTTAAGCCATAACTATCCTCAGATATCATGGGGACTTGTCCTTAGCCTCCCACTGAGGGACACAGGTTTTTCCTACTGCAATCCTTTGAGGTACCTGTACCCACTGGATGGGCTCTCTACTGGATACTGCTGCAGCTGCATTGACAAGGATTTGACATGCCTGGTAAGCCAATGGAGGGGTGCTGCTTAAGGTAAGTGACTTACCATAGCACACTACCATAGCACACACACACAGCCCAGAGACTATTTGTAGGTACCCAGACAAAGGTAGCAAAGCCAGAGGATTTAATGTGCTCACCTCATAACACACAATTTTTTTTTTTTAAATTCTTTTTATTGAGAGAAAGAACATGCATTCCAATAACATATCCAACATCCTTGATACAATGTTTATCAATACATATTTGAGCAGTTTCCAGTAGATTCTTAACCTTACAGTTATCCACAGTACACATGTAGCCAGCTCTCATATTTTGTCTGTTTATTAGAGAGAAACCCGCTTCTCTCTTAACCTCCCAACCCCTAATAACAAAACTAATCTAACCTTTTAAATAACATGTTCAACCATAGTAATGTGTGGGTTTGTAACTTAATGTGCTGAACACATATAGAGAGCTCGGTGGCCCGAGAGAACGGAAGAGAGGAAGGAAAAAAGAAAAAAAAAAAAAAAAAAAAAAAAAAAAAAAGGGGGAAGGGTGGAGGGGGAGGATCATCCAGAGACAGAGGAAAAAAGGGGGTCATTGAAATACAAGGTGATTCCATTCTCCCCGTAGGGAGTCCTCTAGAAATATACTAGTGTTACAGAAAGGTGCCAGTACCTGTCTCTGTATTTCCAATTCAAAAGTTAATATTAGCCTACGCCATTTTATCAAAAATAAATTCAGCCTATTTCCCACATCCACTCTAACATCAATTTGCTCTATGAATAGTTGGGTTTTCAGCATGTTCCTGAAGTAAGTCATGGTCGGGCCTTTGTTATCTGTCCAAAAATTAAGTATAGCTTTCCTCGCTAACAGTATAAGTAGAGTCAGTTCTGAGTCATGCTGTCCTTGTCGCTGCTCCCAGGACAGAAATATTATAACCTTGGGCGTAAAACCAACCTGTATACCCACTTTTTTATTGACCCAATATTGCACTTTGCTCCAGAACTGTCTAATCAAGGGACATTCCCAAACACAGTGCAACAGGCCCGGGGACTCCGCAGAACATTTAGAACATTTATTAGGCCAAGCAGGGATCCATCTAGCGAGACTTTTAGGGGTCATGTATGCTTTGTGCAAAAACCTTATCTGCGTTTCTCTCAGGTTAGCGGACAAAATGGCCCTCCTGATCTTTTCCAGCCCCCCCCGGGCCTCCTCCCATGTAACGTCCGGAAGGCCCCCTCTCTGCCACCCCACCAACAAGGCTGGTTGCAATAGGTGCAGCCTCTGCTGCAGAAGGGTTTGATATATCTCCGATAGTGAGAATCTGCCCAGTTTGAACAGAGATTGAGCGAGCCGAAATGGGGAGCCTTCCCAAAACTTTGGCCCTTCCCTAACTAATGAATCTACATAGTGGCGTACCTGCAGATACGCATAAAAGTGACCGTTCGGGAGATTGTATTCCCGTTGTAGCACCGAAAATGACTTAAAGGTCTTCGTCAATGGTTCCACTAGCTGACCTACATTACTCAAGCCAAGTTCTTCCCATTGACGAAATGGTTTAGAGTCCATGCCTGCCGGGAAATCAGGGTTGCCACCAAAAGGAAGGTAGGTAGAGCCCATATTCACTCTGGCTAGGAAGTTATGAGCCAGGTGCCATGCCCTAATGGGGTCTTTATATAACAAGTTCCCCTCAAACAGCTTGGCCACTTTTGACTTTGTCATGTGCGGTAAGTACGCCAGAGAAATTCCTCCCAAGGTAGCCCTCTCCAAATTTTGTCTATAGAAATGTTGCGTACCTAACTGCCAGTCAAGTACCAGGCGTGTTAAAGCTGCCCAATTGTAGAGCCTAAAGTCTGGCAATGCCATACCACCATTAGTGTAACTTAGGGTCATCTTAGCCATCGAGATACGTGGCCTGCCCCCTCGCCAGATGAAATACCGTAGAGCCGAGTTTAGAGATTTCACATCTCCTTTAGTAAGCAGCAGGGGCAACATGAGCATAGGGTAGAGTAGACGAGGCAAGATCACCATTTTAAGAAGGCTGACCCTACCCGCCAGTGAAATGGGGAGAGATCTCCAGCTCCTCATCTGGTTACACAATTTAGCACACAAAGGTGTCAGGTTAATCGAGTATAATTTATGGGGGTTCGTGTGTATCTGAATGCCCAGATAAGTAATTACCTGGTTCGCAATCGTAAACGGGTATTTTTGATCTAGCCCCTTACCTCCATGCAGCCACAAAATCTCAGATTTTTGCATGTTAGCTTTGTAGCCTGAGAAAGAGCCGAAGTCTTGCAACGTGCGTATAATGGCTGGAATATGGATCTTAGGGTCCTGTACAAATAAGAGCATGTCATCTGCATACAATGCGAGATGTTGGGAACACCCCGCCACTTCAATACCCGGAAATATCTGACGCAGTTTGACCGCAAGGGGTTCTAAAGCCGAGTTGAATAGTAGGGGGGATAGCGGGCATCCCTGCCTCGTACCCCTCTGCAGCACGACGTCAGGGGAAAATAAATTGTTGACACAAATGTTAGCGACCGGGGAGGAGTAGAGGTTCTCAATAAATGAAACAAAAGGGCCCGAGAAGTTGAACCTAGTCAATGTATGAATAAGGTGCTGCCATTCCACCTGATCAAAGGCCTTTTCTGCGTCCAAGGACAACAGAAAGGCCTCTGGGAGTTTTCCCCCTTCCCCCGATTGCTCCATGTTCCAGAAGTGCTGTAGGATCTGCAGTATCCTACGCACATTTGTCACCGAAGATCTTGCCAGCATGAATCCCATTTGGTCCTCGTGAATCAGATCCGGTAGGATAAATTTGAGGCGCTCCGCTATTAGTTTAGTTAAGATTTTATAGTCGGAGTTCAGCAATGATATTGGCCTATAGGACTCCGGGAGATGGGTATCTTTACCCGCCTTAGGGATAAGGGTGATGTATGCGGCAGAAAAGGCCCTGTTTGGTTTTGTCGCATCTAAGAAGTATCCCTCATAAAGTCTAGTCAGTATTGGAGCCACTCTAGAGTTCAGTAGTCTATAGAACTCTATAGGAAGCCTGTCCGGGCCTGCCGCCTTGCCCAACCTCAGGGACATGATCGTCTTATCTACTTCCTCTGTGGTAATGGGTGCGTTGAGCTTGTTGAGTTGGTCCTCCGTTATCTGTGGTAGATTAATGGAGCTCCAGAATTCCCTCATTAATTCCTCTGAGTTTCCCTGACTACTCACGTACAATCTGGAATAATAAGCGGCAAACGTTTCCGCAATCTGCTTGGGGTCTTTAATCAGTTTATTGCCATCCTTAATCACAGCTACAAAGCGCGTGGAGGATTTTAGGTTGACTAAAGAGGCCAATAGTCTGCCAGATTTGTCTCCGTATCTGTAATACCTGCCCCTGCTTCTCAGCAATGTTTGAGAGGCTTGATATGCTAACAGCGCATCATATTCTTTCTTAGCCCTAATGTAGTCTTGAAAGCAGCACCAGGTGGGCGTAGCACGGTATACACTATGTCTTCCCGTAATTTCTCGAGTCTTTCTGCATGCGCTTTTCTCCTACGTGAAACAAAAGCCAAGATATCACCCGCCAGCACTACCTTTGCCGTCTGCCAAAAAAGTTCTGGAGTCGACATATGTTGTGCGTTATTAGTTTGGAAGTCGTCCCAACAGTTTTCCATATATAATTGGAATTCTTGGGAGGTGAGTAAATATTGCGGGAATCGGAGGTTTCTGCGATTGCCTGAGCGCGGCAGAGTGTCCAAAAATAGCCCTATAGGAGCATGGTCCGAGACTATCACTTCTTCCTAGCCTCTACAACCTGTGGTATCAGGGAGGCAGAGATCAAAAATAGGTCAATACGAGACATAGTGGGGGAGGCCCGCGAGACACACGTGAAATCCTTGCCATCTGGATTAAGCTTACGCCATATATCTATCACATCCAATGATGATGCCAAAGATTGAAAAGTTTGGAATTCAAATTTGTAGCCAATTTTAGGCTGTGATCCTCTGAGTTGTCTACTATGGTCCCTGAGCCTGTCACAGTGAGGATTGGGAGGAAGGTTAAAATCACCCCCTATAATAAGTGGAGTATCCAAAAAGGGAGTTAGTACTCTAATCAGATTAGTCCAGAATGCTTTATCTTTATTATTGGGGGCATAAATATTGCACAGTGTGTATACTTTACCAGCTAATTGCACCTGGGCTACTATGTACCGTCCCTCTACATCAGTTAATACTGTCATGTCACCAATTTCTAAGTTTTTCCCAAATAAAATAGCTATACCTCTGCTGGCAGACTTGTAAGAAACAAATTCAACCCTCCCGACCCAATCCCGTTTTAGTTTGGCATGCTCTACATCATTTAAGTGCGTCTCCTGTAGGAACGCAATATCTGTGCCCTTTTTCCTAAGCTGTGTTAATATAGTCTTCCTCTTAATGGGGGAGTGTATACCCCCTACGTTCCAGGAGTAGATACTAAATATTAATAATCAAAAATACATTCAATGTTGTGCACCTCGAGGGAAAAAAAAAAAAAAAAAAGGGGAGGAGAAAGGGGAGAAGGGGGGGGGGGAAAGAGAGAAGCTCTCACCTTCCGTGCTCCCGGACCACCAGCTCAAAGAGGCCCCAAACAACCTGCTCTGAAAGAAAATAACGTCAGTAAGCCTCGTTGCAGAAGTTAGTGGTTAGAATAAGGGTTGGCGCTAACTGTAATCCTAAAAGCCTAGTTATGAAAACTACTCCTCCTTAGTAGTTTGATTAAAGTTAATAAAGAAAACTAGAGGTGAATAACTGGCGCTAAATGAATAGCTAGGATTACACTACCTAAGGTGGAAATAGAATCAATATCTATATATTAAATATCTGTGGTAAATAAAACTCGTATTACAAAAATAACATATATGTGAATTAACCTAGAAATGACAAGTGCACTTGCTACTTAGTGTCAAACCTTAAAAAGCAAATAATGAAACTCTGTGGTCTAATCCGTGCTATGGTGTGTACTAGAATCTAACAATAGCCTTAACTAGTATTATGATGCAGGAAAAAGGATACAGTTTGTAAAAATTAATCAAAATACAAATGAAGTGTTAAGCGGTCTGCTCAGTGAAACAAAAATCTGTTATAATGTATAGGTTCCGGAATATGCAAATAAATCTCTCTGACTATAGTTTAAAAATTATATATATATATATTTAATATTAAACATTAAACAATAAAAAATGTAGCTGACTGTTATAAAAAGACTCACACTAGGGACGTCTCCCTTAAGTGTAATAGGCAAGAAACAAATATTGGCTCCAAATAGAAAGAATATATCACACGGATGTCTGATATAACAAAGTTCCTGTATGATGGGAAAGTCACAGTTATATAACTAGTAAGGTACCTTACTGAACTCGGAGTTATGGGAGCTGGCAGCTCGACCATATGTTGATTCCTAGTGCTTTCTTCGGCGTCTGTGTCTTACGGGGTATTTCGCGGCTAAACAACAAACCGCCCGCTTTCGTAATGATTGGCGGTTTGGGCCACACACCCTTTTTTTGATAGGCCGGATGGATCCTCTTACTGAGTATGTGTGACGGTACCTCTGATGATAGGTGTAACAGTCCGGTCAATGTCACAACGTCACAAGGTGCCAACGTCACAAGGTGCCTGTGACCCTTAGATACGGTGAAAGTGTTCCTTAAAAACTGCACTCCATGCAGTATTAGCAGCAAAATAGGACAACTAATATTGGCGCTGATCAGATCCCTGGTCCTCAAGTGGCAGTTGGCTTTGTTCGTCCACAAGAGGGGGCTGGATCGCAGCTGTTAGTGTTATATAAGTCTCTTAGTGTCCAATATTAAAAACAAAAACACTGGAGTAAATTCTACGCGTTTCACCCCAGGAGGGCTTTATCAAGATTATATTATAGATTATATTATAGATTATACATTATAACAGATTTTTGTTTCACTGAGCAGACCGCTTAACACTTCATTTGTATTTTGATTAATTTTTACAAACTGTATCCTTTTTCCTGCATCATAATACTAGTTAAGGCTATTGTTAGATTCTAGTACACACCATAGCACGGATTAGACCACAGAGTTTCATTATTTGCTTTTTAAGGTTTGACACTAAGTAGCAAGTGCACTTGTCATTTCTAGGTTAATTCACATATATGTTATTTTTGTAATACGAGTTTTATTTACCACAGATATTTAATATATAGATATTGATTCTATTTCCACCTTAGGTAGTGTAATCCTAGCTATTCATTTAGCGCCAGTTATTCACCCCTAGTTTCCTCGTTGCAGAAGTTACAAACAGGTGATCATAAAACATTACAAACAATATGTTGTAAACTTGTACCCTCGCATCCCACTTATAGCTTTTACAGTTTTGCACCCGCATTTTCCACATCATGATGAAATACAGGAGCTCAGTGTAATACACAGTGTGATTCCAATTATTAAACACATAACGCCAAATCTCAACCAGAACTTTAAACCAAAACATCAAACCCATGCCCATGGCATAGGTACAGGGAATGTCCCCTTTACCTTGGGGTGGCATCCCAGATCTGATTTCAAAGACCAACATCTGAGTTGTGAAGCAAGAACCAAGTCTGCCTACACTCAAATATAGTTACCTAACCCTCCCCCCTATAGCATGCCCTGGACTCCTAGCTCCACCCTCTGCCTCTAGAAACTCTTGTGCTGTGTGTGGGGAATCAAAAAACTTAGGACCCCTTGGGGTGGCTAGTTTGAGCCTAGCTGGGTACAGTAGGTAGGCCTGTCTCCCTTCTCTGTGAAGTCTAGAACAGATGGAAGAGAACTCTCTACGCCTCCTCATCAGGTCTGCAGAGTAGTCTTGAAATATGAGAATCCTGGAGTTCTCATAGGACACCTCCTCCATCCCCCTATATGCCCTAAGCACTGCCATCTTGGTCTGAAAGTGTAAGAATTTGACCATTACAGGTCTTGCTTGTGCATTTCGATCTATGGCCGGCCTCTCTGGGCCCACTCTATGTGCCCTTTCTACACTGTGTGCCAGATTTTCTACAGGGATCTTAAGTAGAGATGGAAGAGTGTTTTCAACAAAGCGCAAGATATCAGCGGGCTTTACAGATTCGGGTATACCTAAGAGACGGACATTGTTCCGCCGTGACCTGTTCTCCAAGTCATCTATTTTTAGCTGTAGTTCTACAGTATGTTTCTCTAAAGCTGCTATTTTACCCGTATTGGTGTGCTGTGTATCCTCCAGGTCTGAGACCCTATTCTCTACCTCACTGACCATTGTTGAAAATTGTTTGACTTCTTCCGCTAATGTGTCTACACCTTTTTGTAAATTTTCTATTTTTGGAAGAAACAGCGTGGAGATTTGTTTGACTATTGGGTGTGGATCTAAGGTTGGCCTTCCTGCATAACTTCAAAGGATGAGGCCTGAGTGCCAATGTCCGCACTCGATTTAGTTCTACGGTCAGAGTTTTTATTACGGTTAGACATTGTGTTTGGGATAAGATATCTCTCCATACACCTCTAAGCTTACTACATCTAAAGTGGGTATTATTTCAGAAGGTTATAAATCTAGCAGAATCACCCACCACAGGCACTTATATCCACCACTCTGGAAGAAGTATTTGTATATCAATATCCCCTCCTTATGACAAATTATAAGAGGCCCGCTATATAATACAGATAGAGGTTAGTTGCAGCGTATATATATATACAATCAAGCAATACTTGTGTCATGAAACATTTCAAACCTATAACAGAAAGATATGGTTAAATCCAGCAGAAGAAAAAAAAAAAAAAAAGTTAAATCTGGGCCTGTCTATCGCAATACAGTTAACATCTAAAGTGGGTATTATTTCAAAAGGTTATAAGTCTAGCAGATTCACCCTCCACAGGCACTTATATCCACCACTCTGGGAGAAGTAGTTGTATATCAATATCCCTTCCTTATGACAAATTGTAAATTATACATTATAAGAGGCTTGCTATAAAACACAGATAGAGGTTAATTGCAGCATATATACATACAATCATACAATCTTTGTGTCACGAAACAGTGCAATCCTGTAATAAAAAGATATGGTCAAATCCAGCATAAAAAAAAAAAAGGTTAAATCTGGGCCTGTCTAACACAATACAGTTATGAGATATCTGTGTCATGAAACATTGCCCTCATGTAAGCAGAGAGATCCATTTAAGTCCAGCAAAGGTAGGGTTAATTTTGAACCTGTATGTTGCACCTATAAGTTATACAGTCATTCCAAAAAAAGAAAAAAAAAAAAAAAAAAAGAACCCAGTTGCAGTTCCAGTGGGGTGTCAGAGAGGACTCCGTGAAGTCCAGATGTGATTCAGACTTTGGCCTATGTTATATATGCAAACCTGCGCAGTGCGCTTCAGGTCTGTATTGTAAGGGAAAAAAAGAGAGACACAGTAGGCCAGAATATATGCAAAATACTTTCACATATGTAGGTCCCAATCCTCAAGGTCAGGACTTTGCTTGCAGACTCTCTTTGCTGTCTTTAATGGTCTATTAAGGTAGTGGAATATGTAAAAACAAACACAAATTGCTGCATGGGGAGAGGTGTCAGTATTTCTCAACCATTAACTATACCTCTGTGTGTTCCCCCTCCGGGTATACAGTTCCACTATCTACGCAGTTGCAGACAAATCACTGCAAAGTCTGTCATCTAAGCTGCTCCGGGAGTTCTACAGCCAAACTTGCACCCCTCAACAAAGATAGAATTACGGTGTGGGGCCCTTTGATTTTTGTAAACTGCTGGGCTAAGGCCGTAACAGGGAGGCAGTTCTTAATTATGTGCAATCCACTTTAACACCGGGACCAACATATATCCTAAACTTCAGCAGAGTCTTACCCACACCTGTACCGGGTCGTTCCTCTGGCCTGCACAGAGATGGCCAGATATGTCCACAGCTCCAAGTATGCTTTTCTGCGGTCGTGGAAGGTGCTCTGCCACTACCTTGATGCTACAAGTGCGCAGTACAATGAGGCCGATGCTCCCTAGTTCCTCTTAGCCTCTGTCACAGCCGGTGTTTCGGGTTAGCAGCGCGATAGCTGCCCCGCGTGTCTCCACTCACCCCTCTCCTCCGGCTCAGGATGGGCGATGTAAGCCAAAGATCCTACCCGAGCAAACGGGTTTGCAAGCCAGCCCAGGTGGTATTCGTAGAGAGATCCTGTAGGCACTTGCACCTCTCCTGCACCGCTGAGTGTTCCGCTCCGTGCCTTTTCAAGTACAGGCCAAGATGGCCGCCGTCACCTCCGTGCGCGTGTAGGTCTTCTGCCAGATAAGCAAGGTCTGGGCTTCGGTGGGGGAAGGTCGTTGAATCCAGTCCCTTCAATGCCCGGGCACGATACCTGCCAAGGGCCAACGGATTCAGGCTCCAAAATTTGCAATAAGCAAATATTAGCACACAGTCCTCACGGAGCTTTCCACCAGAGCTGCTGCTAAGAGGCCCGCCCACCGGAAGTCCATAACACACATTTTTACTTTTTTTCAAGTCCCCCTCTCCAGAATATTCTTATTAGGGACTTAGCCAGGTAAGACTGATGCCCTGGGGAAAAAAATATAACTTTTTTTAGAAAATAGGTGCCTGGCCCTTTAAGAAAACTACTAACTGCTTAGTGCAGTTGGTGGTTCTTTAGAGGACACTCTGGTAAGGCAGGGGAGCTTGTTTGTATAGCAGATGTGTGTTTGCTTGATGCATATTAATTAACTTTATTGGAATCAAAATGGCTTTAAAGCTTTCCCTGAAGCACTGGCTTCTCTCCCGGTGGAAGACCGACCCTCAGCTTCCGGGGCTTTATTATTCACTACAGAGCTACTCCAGGCCACAAAAGCAGCTCAGGGTTGTTTGGCAGCAGCTTCACAGTCACTTTTAACCTATTTCTATCTAAGAAAGGGGGTGAGTACCCATACGGGAGTTGCCAAGGCGTCTGTAGGTGGAGCATATCCATAATTTATTACATTCGATTTTAAAACCTCTGGAGATTTCTTTGGAAAAACCTGCTAAAAACAAACTTGCAGGTATTTCAGGTTCCTGATTTGGTCTCTGATTATATAGCCAAGGAATGAAAAAAGGCAGGTATGCTTTTTGGTCCTTCTGCCAGATTTAAGGAAATGTATCCCAGAACAGAATGTGGAAGTGTTGGAACCATTTCCTAAGATTTTTCCTGCCCTGTCAAATGCACAACTATCCCTATGGAGGATAACACTTTATTCAGAGACCCTGTGGACCAGAAACTTCAAGTAGGTCTTTTACTTAAGTCAACCGTGTCTCTCACCTCTGTGGGTATTGCAGGGACACTCTGGAGTTATTCATTTTCCTCTACTGAGATTACAAAATTGCCTCAAGGCCCTTAAAATGTCTCAAGCTTATGTGTGATGCTGTGGTGAACATCATCAAGAGTGATGTTTTGAATATGTCTATGGCAGTGCTGGCAAGAAGAGCCTTATGGTTAAAATGTTAGTCATCAGACATAATATCAAAGAATTTACTGATTACTTTTTCCTTCCAAGGAAATATTTTATTTGGTTAAGACTGTGACTCTATTATTAAGACAGTTACTGGTAGGAAAATTGCTTTTCTTCCTCAGGACAAGTAATTCAAAGGAAATAACAGACAAAGTAATCAGTTTTGTTAATTTTGCTCCACAAGAGATCAAAAGTCCTCCTCTACTCAGAAGTCTAAGCCATACAAGACAAACAGTCCAAGAAGTCAAACACCATTAGTAAATCTGCATAAAGGTGTGGCCCAAAGGCCAGAATCTGTTTTGGTAGGGGGGATACTTTTTCAGAAGGCCTGTTTTAGGTCAGTCCAGGATCCCTGGGTTCAAAACATTATTTCCCAAGGCTAGAGGATAGGCTTTTGGACCAGACCTCATTGCAGAACAATTCCTTCTGTCTCGTGTCCCCAAAAAGCATTCAAAGGCAGCTGCCTTTATGCATTTTTTTCAAGAACTAGATGATAATATGGGAGTAATTATCACAGTACCTGTGTCCCAACAGGGTCAATGGATTTACTCCAATCTATTTATTATCCGAAAGAAGGAAGGGATTCACAGACCTGTCCTAGATCTGAAAACCCTAAACATGTTTGTCAAAGCTCACACTTTCAAAATAGAAACAATCCGTACAATTTTACCCTTAATTCAACAGGATCAGTTTATGACTACTATACACCTCAAGGATGTTTACCTACATATACATGTCCACAAGGATCACTATCAGTTCCTGAGGTTTGCATACCTGTACAAAAACTACCAGTTTGTGGCTCTTCCATTTGGTCTGACAACAGCTCCACACATCTTCACAAAGGTGTTGGGTGCATTTTAAGTGGTAATCAGAGCTCATGGCATTTCAATTGCACTGTATCTGGACGAAATACTTGTTCAAGCGCTTTCTGTCTTTTCTCAAAGTCCACGGCTGGAAAAATTACTGTTTCCAAAAGCTCATTATATCCTACTACTAGGGTAACATTTCTAGGAGTCATAATAGATTCAGTCCTTATGCATCTGTTCATGATGGAACTGCACAGAATAAAGCTTCAGAGGTCATGTCTCTCCCTGCAAAATGCTATTATATTACATGCTGTTTAGAGGGCCAAGCAATCTCTTTGTGCATTTGTTTATTTTCAACAGTGTCTAGTCTTAGTCCTGTGTATTTTAATAAAGCTGTATTGTAACATGTTAAACAAAGACTATGTCATGTCTTGCCTGGGAAGCCAAGGGGCTAAAACCTACCTGCAATCACACTTAGAGTTGAGTTACAGATCTAATTAGTATAAGTACCTTATTTGAATTGGAAGTTTATATATATATATATATATATATATATACACACATATAGCACTATTGTTTCTCTCGCATTCCTTTACATACCCCCCTGGATAAATAGATATTGTACTTAAAATATATATATAAATAAATAGAACATATTTTGTTATGTGAAGAATATTGGAATGTGAAATTTTCATATTTTTATGTTGGGTTAGTGCACTTGAGAATATGCGATCGTGTTTGCGCGCGATTAGAGTGTTTGGTTTTTTCACTTTTTTTGCTTTGTTAACTTCTATGGGGAATACGTTATCTAAGTTAAGCATTTTACACTCTTCCTGTTAGTGCACAAGCAAAAAAAAACTGTTTACTTTCAACTTTTTATACGATCACTACCTGACAATCGTAAAAAGCTAACTTCTAGCGGAGTTAGCAGAATTACCACTTGTAATCTGGGCCAATTTTTTTAATAAGACCAAGGAATAGAATTGGAAAAGATTAGAAAATAAAGAACCTGCAGCCGAGAACACCGTTTCAAAATAAAAGGTCCTAAAGATACATTTTTATGTGTTAAGTACCCGGTTTCAGGATAAAAACTGGGGGGTTACACAAAACTGACATATACAATAGTCTTTTCACTCTTCTTAAGGTTATAGCAAAATACTTTTGAATTAACCTCTTTGTTCATAGTGTAAGGGTAAAATGTTTTTCATGTGTGATATTAACCTACTACAATCTGATTCCATCCTCACCAATTTGAAATTAACCTCTTTGTTCATAGTGTAAGGGAAATTCTTATTTACATGTGTGAGATTTATTATAATCTGATTACATTCTCACCACTGCTAAACCATCTGAATGCAATTTGTATATTGGCATAATAGGCATATTGGGCATGATTTCTCAATGGCTATACTGTCCCTTTTAATGTTTGACAAGTGTTTTTTTTTATAATATTTATTTTATTGTTTGTAACAGCACCATTTCCAGTATGAGATGATCTCAAAACAAGATGGAGACTATGGTGCATTGCCTATAGCAAAATCACAAAGGCACAATCTTATTTGATCATCCTCTGCAGATACCATGTTGTGAAGGAAGATCATTCACACTAACCAGTTTTAGTACTATTACAATTCATTATCATAAATCTTTTTAATAAAAAACTATAGTCACCATCTTGTTTTCATATTGCACCAAACTGAAACCTGTGCTTTTACAAACAATAAATGTAAATATTGTAAAAAAAAAAAAATACCTTTAAAAAAAAAAAAATTCCATTCAGACAATCGTGTCTAGTATGCCCATCATGTCAAGACACAATTAGTTAAGCAGTGATGAGTATGGATTCGGATTATAATAGGTTCCTTTTGAAATTATGATTGTAAAATCCAGTTTTGAAGGCCAGTTATGAAGATGCCTGTACTGTTAGTGACAATTAGTAAAGTGCAAGTGTGAATTTTAATCAAACATTAACAGAAATAGAATAAAACATATTCTTAAATTCCGGATTTTGCTGTCCAGTTATCTGATTTTTAATCAATTTCTTATACCAATAAATTTCAGTCAGTCTTAGACAAATCTTGAGTGTAGCAGGGTTTGAACTCAGTATACCAGACCATGGGAAACAATCATTTATGAGTTGCAATTTAGAGCTGAACAGTTTATTGAAATATAATTCAGCTACTGATTGTGTTGATTTTGATTTAACCAAAACATTGAATCTTGAGAATAATGCTAAATAGTGCTCTGAATGTGATTATATTGAACATGTGACAAGCTTTCTTGATTAATCAGAGCACTGTCAAGTTAAAGTACATGAAGTGTTAGAGAACACATTTTTAAGTGTTGTATTCCTAAGTTAAAGCTTATCTCATAAAAATAAATTCACAGAAGAACTAACAGACCTAAATGGGCTTATCAAAATGCACTCACTATGTTTCATATAACACATACATATGAACATGACCACAATAAAGTATTATGCTGTAACATACAACACTGTTCCATCAGCAAAGCATTAAGTTCTTTTAAAACATGTTTGGAAATTGCATAGACAATATATACCACCTATGCATGCACACTGATTGCACCAGGAAACTTTTAAAATGAGCAATGTTTAGCATGGTTGCAATATAAATTGAAAGTATAGGGCTCGCAAAAGGGATGTCGGCTACTCTAAACCTTCTCTAGTAATTTATTTTTACTATGGATTTATAATATCATGTCTCAATAACTTTCTTGTGCAGCCCTCCCAAGTCAAACAGGATTACTTTAGAGACCATACTGGGACTGATCATCAAACAAAGTAAAACATTTCTTGGTGATGACTTCAGAATAATTAGCAGATTCCCTTGCTGAGTACTTCACAAGGGTGAATAGCCAGTGATTGACTTTAAATTCATCCCATTTAAATATTTTGGCCTGTGGGCATACTTCAAGATGCCTTCTGATGACTATTCTAGAGTCACCAATTACTTCAGAATGACTCCAGGAAGATCATCCTTTTTGGCAAGGGCTGCTCTCACCTAACCAATTGCAAAAGATCTGGGTTTGCCAATCACCCCATATGAGTTTGGGATGCTTTCAATTCACAAACTTTAAGGCTGTGGAGAAGTTAAGAAGCAGCAGAGAGGTCCATAAATGGAGCCCATAGTGAATATGTGGAAAGGCCTTACCCCTTTTTTGGTTACCATTTGACATTCTAATTGAAGTTTCCTTCTGTGAACAGATAAACAACATTAGTTTTTGTACCTTGCATTTTGTAACTATTAAGGACACTTTTGGATTTAAAAAAAAAAAAAAAAAAAGAATTTTACAGTTAACTGGGCTAAATATGCTAAATGGACAGTTAACACCTTGTAAATGCAACAATTTTCAGCAGTCTGCACAGTCAGAACTATACTAGAAAATTGTTTTTCAAATGCCACACTCCACTTTCCATTTTACTTATTTGGAGAAGCCATTAAGACTTAAGTCTGAGATGAGAGGGTGTGCCAAAGTCATAAGCTTTAGCAGAAAAGATGAGATACCAAACTGCACATAAATATGTAGCATGTTTAGGATCGTAAAACCCGCCATGTACTACTTACTATGTACAAATAAACCTTTTATATTACAATCTCAATATGTTTACTACCCCTTTAAAAGAAAACCTTGACCAAAAAAATAATAATTTACATATACAATTTAAAGCTAATGCATTTTTTTTCACTGGAAACCTGAAAAATGTCAGATAGTTAAAGAACATAGGAAAAGCAAAATGGAAACTATAAAATACAAGAACTGTGAACAGGACACTGTTTATTTATAGCTACAGAATAGATAATACCATCACGTGTATTCTCTTAAGATTTTTTTTTTTTTCAAATTCATCTTTTGCTTTCATGAATTCAGCTTTGGTTGCTGTGCTACCAAACATTTAGAAAAGGGTAAACTTAGTTTAATAAAAGAGAATGCATTTTTATACATAATTTTGTGTTGCAGTGTGGATAATGGGCATTAATACATGTTTATATATCAGCACTTTTGTTACCATTTTAAAAGTGGTAGTTTTGTAATAATTATTTGAAGCTTCTTGTCTTTTATTTTTGTTTATGTAAAATCAAACAAAAAGGTCTAGTGTTAAAAAAAAAGAAAACAAACAAATAAAAAACATGATCATCACTCTTCAAGAAGCAAAAAAGTACAGGTAGCAACTTAATTCATTGGCAATATCCTATAATATAAAAGGCCAAGGGGGATATGTATCAAGCCGTCAACTGCAAATATGCCGGAATTCTGCAGCGTAATTGTTGCGAGATTGATCCGATCTAGTTATCAAAGCCTACAAACCGGCAAAAGTTGAAATTTGTGACGAAACATGCGATCTGCCGGTCTCAATCCAACGCAGATCGATGCTTATGTCATTACAGATGTTCCGAATACACATTCGGCTCTGACACTTTTTGCCAATGATCAAATTTCTAACAGGTACGCTCGGGGCTTTTCCGGCCCAGCATACCTGGTATTCAATCCGCCACCCTGGAGGCCGCAGATGCCATAGAAATCAATGGGAGTCTGAAAGCAGCGAGAGCTTATGTTCAATGCTGCCAGATATCCCATTGATTTATATGGTTGAAAACAAGTATCGTTTACACCTAACACCCTAACATAAGCCCCGAGTCTAAACACCCCTAATCTGCCACCCTCGACATCGCCGCCACCTACATAATGTTATTAACCCCTATTCCGCCGCTCCCTGACATCACCGCAAACCTACATAATGTTATTATCCTCTATTTCGCCACTCCCCAACATTGCTGCAACCTAAATAAGGTTATTAACCCCTATGCCGCCGCTCTCCCGGACCCTGCTGCCACTAAATAAACGTATTAACCCCTAACCTCTGGCCTCCCACATCACTACCACTAACTAAACCTATTAACCCCTAAACTGCCAGCCCCCCCACATCACCATACAGTAAATTAAGCTATTAACCCCTAAACCTAACAACCCGCTAACTTTAAATTAAAATTACAACATCGCTATCTTCAAATACATTTAAACTTACCTGTAGAATTAAAATAAACTATTTTAAACTATTAATTAACCTGCCCTAACTATTATACTACAATTAAATTAAACTACCAATTAAATTAACTAAATTACATATTAAAAAACCCTAACCCTACTAAAATTATTTAAATATATTATTTAACCTTATTAAAAGCGGGACTTCAAGAGCTGTAAGTGGATCGTTGGAGGTTAGTGTTAGGTTTATTTAAGTTTTTTTTGGGTGGGTTTTATTTTTAAATTAGGGTCTGGGCAGTAAAAGAGCTAAATGCCCTTAAGGGCAATGCCTATACAAATGCCCTTTTCAGGGCAATGGGAAGCTTAGGTTATTTTATTTTTTTATTATTTGGGGGTGTCGTGTGGTGGGTTTTACTGTTGGGGGGTGTTTGCATTTTTTTTTTACAGGTAAAAGAGTTGATTTCTTTGGGGCAATGACCCACAAAAGGCACTTTTAAGGGCCATTGGTAGTTTATTGTAGGCTAGGGTTTTTTATTTTGGGGGGGGGGGGTATTTTGATAGGGCTATTAGATAGGGCTATTAGGTGTTGTAATTTAGTGTTTTTTATTTTTTGTAACTTAGTGTTTATTTTTTTGTAATTTTGTAATTTTCAAATAAGGTTAAATAGTATATTTAAATAATTTGAGTAGGGTTAGGGTTTTTTAATATGTAATTTTGTTAATTTAATTGGTAATTTAATTTAATTGTAGTTTAATAGTAAGGGTAGGTTAATTAATAGTTTAAAGATAGTTTATTTTAATTCTACAGGTAAGTTTAAATTTATTTGAAGATAGGGATGTTGTAATTTTAATTTAAAGTTACCGTGTTGTTAGGTTTAGGGGTTAATAGCTTAATTTAGTTTATGGTGATGTGGGGGGCTGGCAGTTTAGGGGTTAATAGGTTTAGTTAGTGGTAGTGATGTGGGAGGTCAGGGGTATAGGGATTAATACGTTTATTTAGTGGCGGCGGGGTCCAGGAGCCGCAGGATAGGGGTTAAACATTTTAGTATAGTGGCGGCGTTTAGTGACAGGGTATAAATAAAGTTGGAAAAAAGCCTAATAGACGCGAGATCGAAGACTGTTAGTTAACAACAGTCCGATACTCATCACCCCGTACTTATTGCGTGTCTTTTTGGCGGCTTTTTTTATAAATATGGAGATTGTATTCAGGTCCGTGGCCGGCATGTTAGGCGAGCGTATCGATGCCATCAAATGCAACACAGTTGATGGCTTGATAGATATCAATCCAAGTTTGTTTGTCCGAAGCTGTCATGCGCAGTAGAGACTGCGTGAGGACAAACAAATTGGCCTTCAACAGACTAACCTCCTTGCATCTGGGGCCAACCGGGCGTGACAGGGGCGGGGACCGGGCATGACGCGGGCGGATGTCGCCTGGGCGGAGTCTTGTTGAGGGAGAGAGAGCAATAAAAAGAGAGAGAGAGTGAAAGAGGGGGGTTAGAGAGAGCAAAATAGAGGGGGAGAGAGACAGCAAAAGAGAGGGAGGAAAGAGATCAAAAGAAAGGAGAGAGAGAGAGCAAAACAGAGGGCGAGAGAGCAAAAGAAATGGGGAGAGAGAGCAAAAGAGAGGGAGAGAGACAGCAAAAGAGAGGGGGAGAGAGAGCAAAAGAGAGAGGGGAGAGTGCAAAAGAGAGGGGGGAGGGCACAAAAGAGAGGGGGAGAGAGAGCGCAAAAGAGAGGGGGAGAGAGAGAGCGCAAAAGAGAGGGGGAGAGTGTCATGTTCCAATGTATATGCGCTCAGGGCAGTGGTATGGAATTCGAGACACCGACCCCTGACCCGGGGAAGACTATCCTGGATGTGGATTGATGATATTCTGTGATTCATAGTTGCAAGAAATTATTGTAGAATTCATGGAGAGTGCAACATATGTATACAATATATTCTGGCTTCACTGTGTTAGCTAATAGGAGTAGCTGCTGGATTCATGAGAGAAAAATATAACAAAGTAGGATGTTCAAGCTTCAGAATAAACTGGTAAAAGATTGACTCATAGATGCAAACTAAGGTTTGTTGCAGGTTCACAGTACATAATGTTACATAGAGCTATATGTCAGTAATAAGCAGAGCAGCACAGATGATAGACAAGTTGCAAGTTTTAGGCATTAAATACTGTTTGTGCATATATTGGAGAATCACAGGAAATCTTTTTAACTGAACACATAGATGCAGAGTTCTGAATATATTAACATATTTGGAGGAGAATATTTCAGCTATGACAACTTGTAGCAAAAAATAGTTATAAAGTTCTGAGTAAGATGCTGTTGTAGTAATTAGAGAGTGATTTATAACCAAATACATACTTGTAATTTGGAATAAAGTTCAGAGTTTGTTAAGTAGCAGTGTCCAGGAAACAAAATGGAATTATATGGATACTTGTGATTAGATGATTTTAAGCATAGCTAAAAGGAAAGGCTGTAGCTCGAATACGCTGGTAAAATCCATCCAGGAACAGTTACAGTTCTCTGTTGTTCTGGAACAAAACTTTAAAGCTAATGCAATGCACATCAGGCCTGAGATGGTTTAAGAAGAGGCTGAGGGAATCAGGTGCATGAATGATTAATTAGGCAGGTAAGTTGAATGCAGATACTGCCCAAACCAGCATGATTGTCATTAGCAGGGAAGGCAATCTTAAAAGGACAGTGATATCAGGCAGGCATATGTTACAGAGAGAGAGATCAAAAGAGAGGAGGGGGAAAGAGAAAGCAAAATAGAGAGAGGGGGAGAGAGAGAGCAGAAGAGAGGGGGCAGAGAGAGCAAAATAGACGGGGGATAGAGAGAGAGCAAGGGGTGGAACCGCTGTACTGCAAAAAATGGCCCGTGTACACAGGCTTTAGGAGCACAGAGACAATATCAATAAAATGACATTACTGCAAATATAGGGGTCGATAAAAATCTAGCGCTGGGGCCTTTTTGTTCTTCTTCATGCACAAAATGACAAATTTTTGTTTTGATGTAATTACAATAGCACCTTTTCAACTCATTCTCACTTCTGTGATCGTGTTTTTGGATCCTCAATAAAAAACTCTATTTTTGCTATGGGGCCAAAAAGTTCTTGACAATCACAATCCATTTTTGAGAGATGGTTCAACACATTTTTGAGGCCAGTTTTGACTTTTCAAATGTAACACCTCAAGTCACTTGATAAAGCATTAAAAGGGCATTTTGGACACCTTTGCAAGTATTCCAAGACTAGTTTGAATCAGTCTATTATCTTGAACATGTGCAAGACACTCTAAAATGGCCACGGGAGACATTGTAAAGATGTATTAAAAGGACATGGAAACAAAAAAACATTCTTTATGTATTCAGATAGAGAATCCAATTTTAAAAACTTTTCTACTTTTCCACTCTTGTTAATGTATAACATTGTTGCAAAACTACTGCCATATATTTCTGCAGACATGTGCACACTCCTGAGCTTACATCCCTGCTTTTCAACACATGAAAACAAGAAAACAAAGCAAATTTGATAATAGAACTAAATTGGAAAGTTGAATATTCTATATGAATATGTTCCTTTAACACACATGGCATGGATTAATTAAATCTTCATAAATATACATGCATACATACATAAATGCTGAAATTAGAGCTTCTCTAGTGACATTTGTCCGTTTACAAACTGACAGCCTAAAAGGATTATATGACTGATCCGAATCACAAAAGTTTAGGCTCAGTTTCTGCTTCTGGCAGGCAGACTATAAAGACCGAAATGGTTGGTTACAACAGCATACCTGGAGATGCACCTTACGTGGGGAAAAACTATAATACATTGGTCCGGTATTGCTGAAAGTTCGAGCCACAAAACATTTAGGAGGTGATGTCACATACTAACCAGCTGACAATAAACATTCCATGTAGACCTAGAGTGCATAAGGAGCTGCGGTCATTACCTTGAATTCCCTTAGAGGATTTGTTATTGGCCAGCTGGGACAATCCCATCGGAGGAGAATCTACACATCACGTGACTGACGTTACGGCACACTAAATTGGGTGACTTGTGTAATACACCAGTTGTCCTGTGGAACAAGAGTGTGTAGGCTAACTGCCACACTAATCTGGGTGATTTGTGGTGTACACCAGGCGTCCTGTGGAACAATGTGTGCAGGCAAAAAAACTAAAAGTCTCCTTGTGTTGCCATTCAGGACCCTAGGCAGTGTGTGATCTAGAAAGTGTGACTTTTCTACCACCATAGATGCCCTGAGATTAGGATATCATATCTGCTAGTGCATAGATCAGAAGGAAAGGGATATGTTTACCTTTTTAATATGTATGTATTGTTTTTGATGTTTTGATGTTTTCCATTGCACCTTATAATACCACATTGGTAAATTACATATGATGTTTACTGCTGCCTAATATATTAATCCCTTTTAGCAACAATAAAGTATTTTGACTTTAAAACTTTAAAAGAGTGCTGAAATCCCTAGCTTTAAAATGGTTAAACTATACCCTATATCCTCTTTTCTACTTAACATTTTTTAAAATAATTTTCTATTAGAGGGTCTGCACCACTACTTAATATACCCTTTCAGACTCACTCCCTACCAAAAAGTTTTTTTATACATCAATAAATATACATATGTATACGTGTTGAGTATGTGATATTCTATATGGATACCTACAGGAAAAGTCACATCAGGACCACAACATCTACAAAAGGCTCTTTCTCCAATTGTTTGATTCCAGGGGATAGATTTATTAATGGTTGAGTGGACATGATTCACTGTAGCTGTGATTGTCAATTACAATACTGGCATTTCATATCTGGCCTTTAAAGGGAAATAGTGAAATGGTGAATTCAAAAGTACCCTATGGCAATCTGTTCCAATCATCAACCCCTACTTAACCACCTGAATGTCATTTATATGCTGGCCAACTGGGCACAATTGTTCAATTACTTTTAATATTTGACTGGCATTGAATTTAACAATATTTATTTTTGTTTTATAATACATCATTGCCAATTTTGCATGCTCCTAAAGTATGGTTGAGACTTTAGGGTTTTATTGAAAGGACCTATGATATCTTCTGGACTGGATTTTTATAGAGAATGCGCAATTATTCACATTAAGTCCAAACATGGTCAGGATCAGATTTTTTTGTTGTAATTCACTTGCAGACACAAAATCAAGACTCAGTGGGCTGACAGAAATAACATTGTACAAGTTGATGAAACTAAACGTCAGTCTTCTCTTTAAAGTGGGAGCAAAATTCCTTCATGAGGTAGCATCACAAGCCTCACCTGCAGCCAACGTGTACAAAAAGCAAGTCAGCAGTTTTTCTGGTCCTGCCAACCCCGGGCTGTTTTTGCTCCATGCTGCTATAGGGAAGCAGCCAACAAGAAGAAGACGCAGCGGTGAGCCTCCCAGGCCCCCAGTGTAACATGAGAGTAAGGAGAGCGGGTTATACCGCTACCCCTGGTCTCCTGCGACCGGGATAGGAGAGCCACTGTTGCCCATACTATCTATATACTGAGGATATGCTGA
This sequence comes from Bombina bombina, assembly GCF_027579735.1. Taxonomy (NCBI): domain Eukaryota; kingdom Metazoa; phylum Chordata; class Amphibia; order Anura; family Bombinatoridae; genus Bombina; species Bombina bombina. The sequence goes on along the minus strand of NC_069501.1, from coordinate 140,797,662 downwards.
TAAGCACGCCAACAAACACCTGTGGGGCAAGACACGCAGATATGGCATAAGATGCTGAGGAAGGTACATGGCCTAAGATGATGCATAATATAGATAAGTACATGTATTCTTTTTCCAATATATACATTCTAAAGGTGCATCTTTACTGTGTATACAGATGGTATTATACTATACTAAATTAAGACTTTGCCCATAGACTCTGCACTTGTTTATCTATTGAACCCAGTAAAGGATTACAAATAGAACATGCTGAACACTAGAAGTTCACTTTGCCCATTGTTAAACTCCTGCTCTGGTTTAATTACAGAAACTCTCTCTGCCAAGAGTTGCAGGACTTTTCCCACCAACCTCCTTTATAATGCAGGGGTAGTGCTAGAAAACCCTACGGACTGGGTTCTGTCTCCTATGTGCAGGCTGGGGCAATCCAACTATACAGAAATATACTAACCTCTCCTAAGCCTGTGCTCCTTTTCTCCTACATTGGTGTGTCCGGTCCACGGCTTCATCCTTACTTGTGGGATATTCTCATTCCCTACAGGAAGTGGCAAAGAGAGCACAACAGCAGAGCTGTCCATATAGCTCCCCCTCTAGCTCCGCCCCCCAGTCATTCTCTTTGCCGCTCTGAACAAGTAGCATCTCCACAGGGGTGGTAAAGAGTATGTGGTGTTAGTTGTAGTTTTTTATTTCTTCTATCAAGAGTTTGTTATTTTAAAATAGTGCCGGTTTGTACTATTTACTCTGCAGCAGAAAGTGAAGAAGATTTCTGTTGAGAGGAGTATGATTTTAGCACCAGTAACTAAAATCCATTTCTGTTCCCACGCAGGACTGTTGAAACCAGACAACATCAGTTGGGGGGAACAGTTTGCCGGCTTAACTGCTTCAGGTATGATCAGTCATTTTTCTAACAAGACCATGTAATGCTAGAAGACTGTCAGAAATTCCCTCTGGGATAGGTAAGCCATTTTTTCTTAGACTCTGTATAAAATGATGCCTTATATTTAGGGCTCTATGCTGGTTGACACTATTGTGGGCTTTAAAATCGATTGCTTTTTAGCATGTTTTTCACTATAAATAAGGTGTTTTTGCAGACTTTAAAACACTTTTGGGGTTTAATTTCAGCCTGGCACTTATTTGGACACCTAAATCTAGTCAGAAATGCCCCTCCACTCTGGAATGAAGAGGGAGGAGGCCTCATTTTCAGGCCTCAACTGCGCAGTTGATTTTGCCTAGGCAGTCCATGCAGCTTCATGTGGGGCATCAGAAATGATTTTCCTACTAAAATAATCCCTAAGAAAGGTAAAGGCTCCAGGGGAAGCTGGGGCTAGTACTGTAGTGTGTTAACTGGTTAATAACTGTTATTAGCTCCGGTTTGGGCATTAAGGGATTAATTGGTCTGAAAATTTGTGTGCAATCTTTTCTAAGCATTAAGGCTCTGTGGTGAAAATTTCATTAAAATCGGATGTTTATTTCATGGTTGTTTGATGTTTCAGTAATAATGTGTGCTCTTTTATTATTTAAAGAGACAGTAACATTTTTGTCAAAAATAATTTTTATTGCATTGTAGTTCTGTTTAAGCCTGTCAAACATGTCTGAATCTTCAGATAGACTATGTTCTGTATGTCCAAGGCCAAGGTGGTTCCCCCATTAAATTTATGCGTGCAGTGTGCCATAGCGTCCAACTAGCTTAAGGACAGTACAATCACACTTAAAAAATATAGCCCAAGATGATTCTTTAGCTGAAGATAGTGAAGATAGCTTGCTTTCCTCTCCTTCTGTGTCAACACCAGCTATGCCCGCGCAGGCGATGCCCAGTATATCTAGCGCACCAATTGCGATTACTATGCAACAATTAGCATTTTTTATCCAAACTGCCAGCCTTTCCTAGGAAGCATGATTGCTCAGTTTTAAACACAGACAATGAGCAAGCAGACGCAGAGGATAATTTATCTGTAGTGCCCTCACATCAAGCTGAATTGGCGGTGAGGGAGGGCCTGTCTGAGGGAGAAATTTCTGACAGGAAAAGTTTCTCAGCAGGCAGAGCCTGATAACATAACATTTAAATTTAAGCTAGAACACCTCCGCTCCCTACTTAAGGAGGTCCTAGCTGCACTTGATGATTGGGATCCTTTGGTGATCCCAGAAAAATTGTGTAAAATGGACAATTTCCTAGAGGTCCCAGTACACACTGATGCGTTTGCGATACCTAAGATGGCGGATATAGTGACTAAGGAGTAGGAGAAGCCAGGTGTTCCTTTTGTTCCCCCTCCTATATTTAAGAAAATGTTCCCCATTGTTGACCCCAGAAGGGACGCATGGCAGACGGTCCCTAAGGTAGAGGGGGCAGTTTCAACGTTAGCTAAGCGCACAACTATTCCAATAGAGGACAGTTGCGCTTTCAAAGATCCTATGGATAAAAAATTAGAAGGATTGCTTAATAAAATTTTTGTTCAGCAAGGTTTCCTTCTTCAACCAATTTCGTGCATTATTCCTGTCATCTTTTTGGTTCGATGAACTAGAAAATTCGCTCCAGAAGGAGACTCCATATGATGAAGTCATGGACAGAATTCACGCACTGAATTTGGCTAATTCCTTTATTTTAGATGCCGCTTTTCATTAGCTAAATTAGCGGCGAAAAATTCAGGTTTTGCAATAGTGGCGCGCAGGGCGCTTTGGCTAAAATCTTGGTCGGCGGATGTGTCATCCAAAACAAAATTGCTTATTATTCCTTTCAAGGGTAAGACCCTATTCGGGCCAGAATTGAAAGAGATTATTTCAGACATCACTGGGGGAAAGGGCCATGCCCTTCCACAGGATAGACCTTTCAAAGCAAAAAATAAGTCTAATTTTCGTTCCTTTAGCAATGTCAGGAACGGACCGGCTCCTAGCTCTACAGCCTCTAGACAAGAGGGTAACACTTCCCAGCCCAAACCAGCATGGAAACCATTGCAAGGCTGGAACAAGGGGAAACAGGCCAAGAAGCCTGCTGCTGCTACCAAATCAGCATTAAAGGATAGCCCCCGATCTGGGACCGGATCTGGTAGGGGACAGACTCTCTCTCTTTGCTCAGGCTTGGGCAAGAGATGTCCTAGACCCCTGGTCTTTAGAGATTGTCTCTCAGGGGTATCTCCTAGAATTCAAGGACCTTCCTCCAAAGGGAAGGTTTCACATGTCTCGCTTGTCTTTAGACCAGACAAAGAGACGGGCATTCTTACATTGCATAGAAGACCTTTTAAAAATGGGAGTGATACACCCAGTTCCAAAAGCAGAACAAGGACTGGGTTTTTACTCAAACCTGTTTGTAGTTCCCAAAAAGGAGGGAACCATCAGGCCAATTCTGGACTTAAAGATCTGAAACAAATTCCTCAGAGTTCCATCATTCAAAATGGAAACAATTCGAACAATTTTACCAATGATCCAGGAGGGTCAATACATGACTACCATGGACCTAAAGGATGCATACCTGCATATTCCGATCCACAAAGTTCACCATCAGTTCCTAAGGTTCGCCTTCCTGGACAAGCATTATCATTTGTGGCTCTTCCCTTCGGATTGGCCACTCTTCCAAGTTTTTTTACAAAGGTGTTAGGATCCCTTCTAGCAGTGCTAAGGCCAAGGGGCATTGCGGTAGCACTTTACCTAGACGACATCTTAATTCAGACGTCATCCTTCCACAAAGCGAAAGCTCATACGGATATTGTTCTAGCCTTCCTAAGGTCTAACGGGTGGAAGGTGAACGTAGAAAAAAGTTCTCTGTCCCCGGTCACAAGGGTTCCCTTCCTGGGAACAATAATAGTCTGAGTAGAAATGAAAATCTTTCTGACGGAAGTCAGGAAGTCAAAACTTTCAAATGCTTGTCGAGTTCTTCATGCGATTCCTCAGCCTTCTGTGGCTCAGTGCATGGAGGTAATCGGTCTAATGGTTGCGGCAATGGACATAGTCCCTTTTGCCAGAATTCATCTAAGACCATTGCAACTGTGCATGCTCAAGCAGTGGAATGGGGATTATGCAGATTTGTCTCCCCAGATACAAAGGGACCAGAAAACCAGAGACTTGCTCCTCTGGTGGTTGTCTCAGGATCACCTGTCCCAGGGAATGAGTTTCCGCAGACCAGAGTGGATCATTGTCAAGACCAACGCCAGTCTCTTAGGATGGGGCGCGGTCTGGGACTCCCTGAAAGCTCAGGGTCTATGGTCTCAGGAAGAATCTTTTCTCCCGATAAACATTTTGGAACTGAGAGCGATATTCAATGCGCTCCTGGCTTGGCCTCAACTAGCGGAGGCCAAATTCATAAGATTTCAGTCGGACATCATGACGACTGTAGCGTACATCAATCATCAGGGAGGAACAAAGAGTTCCCTGGCGATGAGAGAAGTATCCAAGATCATCAAATGGGCGGAGGATCACTCCTGCCATCTATCTGCAATTCACATCCCAGGAGTAGACAACTGGGAGGTGGATTATTTGAGTCATCAGACTTTCCATCCGGGGGAGTGGGAACTTCACCCGGAGGTCTTTGCCCAACTATGGGGCATTCCAGATCTGGATCTGATGGCATCTCGTCAGAACTCCAAGGTTCCACGCTATGGGTCCAGGTCCAGGGATCCCAAGGCGACATTTGTAGATGCATTAGTGGCGTCTTGGTTATTCAATCTAGCGTATGTCTTTCCACCGTTTCCTCTACTCCCCAGGCTAGTAGCCAGGATCAAACAGGAGAAGGCTTCGGTGATTCTAATAGCTCCTGCGTGGCCACGCAGGACTTGGTATGCAGACCTGGTGAATATGTTATCGGCTCCACCATGGAAGCTACTATTGAGACAGGACCTTCTAGTGCAACGTCCATTCGAACATCCAAACCTAGTTTCTCTGCAGCTGACTGCTTGGAGATTGAACGCTTGATTCTATCTAAGCGTGGGTTTTCGGAATCAGTTATAGATACTCTGGTTCAGGCTAGAAAGCCTGTAACCAGTAGAATTTACCATAAGATATGGCAGAAACATCTCTATTGGTGCGAATCCAAGGGTTACTCATGGAGTAAAATTAGAATTCCAAGGATTCTTTCCTTTCTCCAAGAAGGTTTGGAGAAAGGTCTGTCAGCTAGTTCCTTAAAGGGACAGATATCTGCTCTGTCTGTCTTGTTACACAAACGTCTGGCAGCCGTGCCAGATGTTCAGGCGTTCGTACAGGCGTTGGTCAGAATTAAGCCTGTCTACAGACCTGTGACTCCTCCATGGAGTCTAAATTTAGTTCTTTCAGTTCTTCAAGGGGTTCCGTTTGAACCTTTACATTCCATAGATATTAAGTTACTATGTTGGAAAGTTTTGTTTTTGGTTGCTATTTCTTCTGCTAGAAGAGTTTCTGAATTGTTTGCTTTGCAGTGTAATTCACCCTATCTGGTGTTCCATACAGATAAGATCGTTTTACGTACCAAACCTGGTTTTCTTCCAAAGGTGGTTTCCAATAGGAATATTAACCAGGAAATAGTTGTTCCTTCTCTGTGTCCTAATCCAGTTTCTAAAAAGGAACGTTTGTTACACAATCTAGATGTGGTTCGTGATTTAAAATTCTTTCTAGACGCAACAAAGGATTTCAGACAGACATCTTCATTGTTTGTCGTCTATTCTGGTAAGAGGAGAGGTCAGAAAGCTACTGCTACCTCTCTTTCCTTCTGGTTAAAAAGCATCATCCGATTGGCTTATGAGACTGCTGGACGGCAGCCTCCTGAACAAATTATCGCTCATTCTACTAGAGCTGTGGCTTCCACATGGGCCTTCAAGAATGAGGCTTCTGTTGAACAGATCTGTAAGGCAGCGACGTGGTCTTCTCTGCATACTTTTGCCAAATTTTAATTATTCGATACTTATGCTTATTCAGAGGCTATTTTTGGGAGAAAGGTTTTACAAGCAGTGGTGCCTTCCGTTTAGGTTACCTGACTTGCTCCCTCCCTTCATCCGTGTCCTAAAGCTTTGGTATTGGTTCCCACAAGTAAGGATGAAGCCGTGGACTGGACACACCAATGTAGGAGAAAACAGAATTTATGTTTACCTGATAAATTTCTTTCTCCTACGATGTGTCCGGTCCACGGCCCACCCTGGCTTTTAGTCAGGTTTAAAATTTTTGTTTTTGTACACTGCAGTCACCACTGCACCCTATGGTTCTCCTTATTCTCCTGACCGTCGGTCGAATGACTTGGGGGCGGAGCTAGAGGGGGAGCTATATGGACAGCTCTGCTGTTGTGCTCTCTTTGCCACTTCCTGTAGGGAATGAGAATATCCCACAAGTAAGGATGAAGCCGTGGACCGGACACACCGTAGGAGAAAGAAATTAATCAGGTAAATATAAATTCTGTTTTTTCTTTTTTTCTTTTTTTTCTAAGATGGGATTGTGTTCAGGTATTTTTCTTTTGTATGGAAAATCTGAAATTAAGTATTTTAGGCAGTAAGCCTCTAAAACAAGAGGTGGCTCTTCAAAGCAAACTGTACAGATACATTTTTCTTTTTTTTGCTAGAAGTCTTTCTATCATTCCAGGATAACAATATATTATCTCTTTATTACATCAACTTGCATAACTGTATTGAATGTTTATTTAGGACATATTATTATTGATCTAAGATACTACAAGTAGAAGGTTAACTCTTGAGGAGAAACTGTGCTTATCAATTTTTTGGAAAAACCGCTAAACCCAATTTAACATTTCGAATTGTATTTAAGGAGGCTCTTTGTGAAGCAATTAACAAAGGATCATTACAGCACTCTTAAAGCACTGCAATTAATATTATCCATTTATCTGTATAATTAACACATTTAGCTGGTGAGATTGTAAAACTATGTCATAGCTTAATGCTCATTGTTCTATTTGCTGGGTCTGTATCTCAGGTATCTATATATCTAGTAACAAGCGGGCTCCCCTTTGTAATTCTTGATATAATAAGTACTAGCCTCTAGATTATTAGGGTTTAAAACTTAAACAACAGTTGCAAAGGTTATCCTGATTGTTATTAAGGTGTAAACAGGGGGGGGGAAATCTCTCATTCTCTCTTTTTGTGTGTAGGAATACACTATATATAGGACTGTCTGGGTCTGCAAAAATCAACTCTTTTTTTTCTTCTTAAAATAGTGACCTGTTTTCTTGGAAAGCAGTGCCTCAATTAAATTTGTTTAGCATTTTCTCTAAAATATTAAATTGTGTTTTTCTCATTATAAGAGGTTACATTATTGGCCCTTGCTACCTATATTTCCCTAACGGGAAGGTGACTGCTGAGTTAATATAATCCCTGTGCCTTAATATTACACAGCTCGAGGGATAGTAGAGAGATACCATACAATAGCTCTTTGTCTGTTTGGTTTCCATCTTCACTACTACTGGTATACAAGTATTATAAGTAGAAGGCTAACTTCTGATGAGAATCTGAATTTATCAACCTTCTGGGAAAAACGCTAAACCCAATTTAATATATTAACTGTATTTAAGGAGGTTAATTGTGAAGCAACTAACCAAGGGTTAATACAGCACTCTAAAAGTACTGCAAATAATAATATCTGTATATTGGCATAACTAATACAATAAGCCAGTGAGAGTGTTCAATTATGTTCTAGCTTAACATTTACTGTTTCTTCAGCTGGGTTTCTGTCTCAGGTATTCATATATCTAGTGACAAGCTGTTTTCCCTTTGTAATACTTGGTATATCAAGTACCAGCCTCCAGACTATCAAGGTTTAAAACTCAAACAACAGTTGTAAAGGCTATCCTGATTGTTATTAAGGTTCTAACAGGGGGAATACCATTTGTTCTCCTTTGAGAATTCCTGTGCTTTAAATATAACACTGAGGGATAGTAGAGGGATTACATAAAAAATGTTTTGTTTTTTTCTTGTGTGTCTGGTTTTCATTTTCACGAATTAACACGCATTTGGCACACATTAGTACTGTGGCTATCAGTGCCTGACTATTTACACAACTATATTCACATTTTTCACCTTTCTCACATTTCCCACTTAGTATTTTTTTCACACACCCATCCAAGCTCCATATGCCCTAGCGTAGGACCTCTCTTCAATTCACTAACCCAATCACATCCTTTGAGTCTTTTCTTTTTCTTTCTCCTTTGTATTCAATCCCGCAATACTCCAGGCCCTTAGTTGATGAATAAGTTTCTATCAGCCAATAAAGCCACCCTGCCTAATATGCCTCCAAAACCTAGAGATAAGAAGCCAGGAAATAGCTTCGGTAGCTCAGACTTAGGTATTGAAGATAAGCCCTCTAGTAATACCACCGTTATAGATACTGACTCGCTTGTCAAACAAATCTCTGATATTTTCACACCCCAGTTTGAAGGGGTAAAAAAAGATCTTATCTCTCTTACCATCGAAAGCAAACAATTCTCTAATAGACTATCGGACATAGAAAGTAGAATAGACATAGACGAGCTACAACACTTTTAACAAGATTCTATTGATCATCAAACTAAAATGATACAAACATTACAGTTCCGTTTAGATGAATTAGAGGATAGAACACAAAGGAACAACCTTAAAATAGTGGGGTTCCATAAACCACCGAGTTTGCAGATCTTATGCACTTTGCCTCAGTGCTTTTACCACAAGCACTGGGAGTAGTTGAAGAGGCACTCCCACTCACTATAGAAAGGGTTCACAGATTAGGCTCCTCAAATACTAAAAACAACCAAACACCAGCAAAAAGACCAATCATGGTGAGGTACCTGAAATTCCAGGATAAACAAAAAATCTTGAAGCTATACCGTCAACATATGCTGTTTAATATTGATCAAAATTGTGTTCTGATCTTTCAGGACTTCTCTATTCAAACTCTAAATACAAGATTAATATTTGTGCACAGTTTATCGACCTAGGAGATAAGGTTACTATGATTTACCCGGCCAAATTAAAAAAATTTCATAACTCGAAAGTAGTCATCATAGACAGAGAAGAGGGAGTGAAGCAATTCATTGACAGAATCAAGGTTTAAAGACATACATTTTTCCTGAGATAACTGTTGAATCGTATGTCAATTTTTGTTCTTATTTGTTTTTTCCTCCTCTTTTGCCCTCCCAAAGTATTCAACCTGCTCAATTACTATATTTCTTAAACTACCATGAAGAACTCACTTAAGCTTCTTTTGTGGAATGAGGGGGGGATTATTTCCGCAATTAAGAGGAAAATAAGTGTTCAACACCTCAAAAAACTCTACCCAGATGTGGTGTTTTTTTACAAGAAACACACTTAAATAGTCTGGAGGCAGATAAAATGTGGATAGGATGTATAGGAGAAGTGATCTTGGTGTCGGCAGTGGGGAGGAAGAGGGGGGTGGCCTGTTTGCTTAATAAAACTTTGAATTTTAAAATGTCTGCTCAAATTCAGGATGTTGAAGGCAGATTCTTAATTTTGAAAATTGAAACTCAAGGCTCCTCCTTCACCCTATGCAATATATCTATGCTCCTAACAAATACCAACCTATTTTTTGGGAAAAATTATTTGCCAGATTAAAAGATTTTTCAGACTCACAATTAATTGTGGGAGGAGACTTCAATTGTATATTTAACCCATATTTAGACCAGCTCAGCACCCTTAATAGGAAGAGATATTTAAAGGAGGCCAAATTGCTTTCTAATTTTGCAAAAAAATTTAAAACTCAAAGACATATGGAGACTCCAGCATCCAGACGAGAGAGATTTTTCATGTGAATCAAAGGCATTTTAAACGTTCTCAAGGATTGACATTTTCCTAACTCACAAGTCTCTCCTAGGTGCTGAGGTCTCCACCAATATGCTTTATACATTCCTCTCAGACCATGCTGTTATCTCCCTTACCATTCAAATTGCCCCTAACTGGAAGAGAGAAGCCGGGAAGTTTTTTTCCCCTTCTTTCCTACAATCAAATGTAAACTTTAGAAACTGGCTCTCACACAAATGGAGAAAATTTAAAAAATTAAATATTGAATATATGCCCAAAACCAAAATATTCTGTGAGTCAGTGAAAGCCGTACTCAGAGGAGAAATAATTGCATACATGTCGAAAAGGAAAAAAATTACTAGTAAAGGAGAGCATCAACTAGCAAATCAAGTGAAGAACAATTATGCAACATATATAGAAAATCCTACAAGGGTGAATTGGTTGGCGTACCAGAAAGCTAAAAAGGAGATGGAGATTTTCTTTAATCAACAAACAATACAAAAAGAAATTAAAAATAGTGCAATATTTAATTTGGTATTTGCCAAAAGCGACAAAATTCCTGGCAAAGATAGCCAAGTCTAGGAAAAAAATAATTTTATTTGATTAATCACAATTGAAGGGATCATTCATAGTTTGCCAAAAGATATTATGGGGCCTAGTTATCAAGCCGTCTACTTTACCTGCCTTCGCCGGTCCAATACGCCTGCCTAAGCTCGCCTACCATCGCCGCCACAGACCTGAAAATTTTCGCCTAAGTTATCAAAAAAACTGTCAAAAAGCCGTGCACCAAGTACGGGGCGATGAGAAGTGGACTGTGAGAGTTATCACTCATCCGATCTCGCTGCTCTTCGGCTTTTTGACAGCTTTATTGCTAGCCTGTCACTAAGCACCCACACTAACTACACTGTTCTACCCCCTATACCGGCGCCCCCGGAGCCCCCCGCAACTAAATAAAGTTATTAACCCCTAAACCGCCGCTCCTAGACCCCGCCTGCAACTCTTATAAATGTATTGACCCCTAAACCACCGCTCTCGGACACAGCCGCCACCTACATTATACCTAGTAACCCCTATCTTGCACCCCCTATACTGCCGCCACCTATAATAAAGTTATTAACCCCTATCCTGCCGATCCCGGACCTTGCCACAACTAAATAAATAGTTTAACCCCTAAACCGCCGCTCCTGGACCCCGCCGCAACCTATATTAAACGTATTAACCCCTAATCTGCCCCCCCTACACCGTTGCACCTATAATAAATTTATTAACCCCTATCCTGCCCCCCCTACACCGCCGCCACTGTAATAAAATGATTAACTCCTAAACCTAAGTCTAACACTAACCCTAACACCCCCTAACTTAAATATGAATTAAATAAATCTAAATAATATTTCTCTTATTAACTAAATTTTTCCTATTTAAAAATAAATACTTAACTTTAAAATAAACCCTAATATAGCTACAATATAAATAATAATTATACTGTAGCTATCTTAGGATTTATTTTTATTTTACAGGCAACATTAAATTTATTTTAACTAGGTACAATAGCTATTAAATAGTTATTAACTATTTAATAGCTACCTAGTTAAAATAAAGATAAATTTACCTGTAAAATTAAAACTAACCTAAGTTACAATTACACCTAACACTACACTATACTTTAATAAATTATTCCTATTTAAAACTAAATACTTACCTGTAAAATAAACCCTAAGATCAGATAGAGCTCGCTTTCTATTGGCTGATCAGAACAGCCAATAGAATGCGAGCTCAATCTGATTGGCTGATTGGATCAGCCAATTGGATTGAACTTCAATCTGATTGGCTGATTCAATCAGCCAATCAGATTTTTCCTACCTTAATTCCGATTGGCTGATAGAATCCTATCAGCCAATCGGAATTGAAGGGACGCCATCTTGGATGACGTCCCTTAAAGGAACCTTCATTCATCGTTAGTCTTCGGGAAGAAGAGGATGGCTCTGCGTCGCCTTGTCTGAAGATGGCTCTGCTCCGGATGGATGAAGATTGAAGATGCCGCCTGGATGAAGACTTCTATCGGATGGAAGACCTCTTCAGCGCCACCTGGATGATGACTTCAATCGGATGGAAGACTTCTACAGCGCCCCTTGGATGATGACTTCTGCCGCTCCAGATCTCCTATTCGGTTCCATCGGTGGTCGGCTGGCTGAAGATGGCTCAAGGTAGGATGATCTTCAGGGGGGTAGTGTTAGGTTTATTTAAGGGGGGTTTGGGTTAGATTAGGGGTATGTGGGTGGCGGGTTTTAATGTTGGGGGGGTTGTATTTTTATTTTACAGGCAAAAGAGCTGTTTTCTTTGGGGCATGCCCGCAAAAGGCCCTTTTAAGGGTTGGTAAGGTAATAGAGCTGGTAACTTTTTAATGTAGAATAGGGTAGGGATTTTTTTTTACTTTGGGGGGCTTTGTTATTTTATTAGGGTGCTTAGATTAGGTGTAAGTAGCTTAAAATTGTTGTCATATTTTTAAAATGTTTGTAACTTATTTTTTTTATTTTTTGTAACTTAGCTTTTTTATTTTTTGTACTTTAGTTAGTTTATTTAATTTAATTTAATTGTAGTTATTTGTAGCTAATTTATTTAATGAATTTAATGATAGTGTAGTGTTAGGGTTAATTGTAACTTAGGTTAGGATTTATTTTACAGGTAATTTTGTATTTCTTTTAGCTAGGTAGTTATTAAATAGTTAATAACTATTTAATAACTATTCTAACTAGCTAAAATAAATACAAAGTTACCTGTAAAATAAATATAAATCCTAAAATAGCTACAATGTAATTATTAATTATATTGTAGCTATTTTAGGGTTTAATTTACAGGTAAGTATTTAGTTTTAAATAGGAATAATTTATTAAAGTATAGTGTAGTGTTAGGTGTAATTGTAACTTAGGTTAGTTTTTATTTTACAGGTAAATTTCTCTTTATTTTAACTAGGTAGCTATTAAATAGTTAATAACTATTTAATAGCTATTGTACCTAGTTAAAATAAATTGAAAGTTGCCTGTAAAATAAAAATAAATCCTAAGATAGCTACAATATAATTATTAGTTATATTGTAGCTATATTAGGGTTTATTTTAAAGGTAATTATTTATTTTTAAATAGGATTAATTTAGTTAATAAGATAAATATTATTTAGATTTATTTAATTAATATTTAAGTTAGGGGGGTGTTAGGGTTAGTGTTAGACTTAGGTTTTATGGGTAAATAATTTTATTATAGGTATAATGTAGGTGGCGGCGGGGTCCGGGAGCGGCGGTTTAGGGGTTAATACATATATTATAGTTGCGGTGGGCACCGGGAGCAGAGGTTTAGGGGTTAACATATTTAGTATAGCTTGCGGTGGGCTCCGGGTGCGGCGGTTTAGGGGGTAAACACTTTATTTAGTTGCGGCGGTGTAGGGGGGGGGGGGCAGATTAGGGGTGTTTAGACTCGGGGGAACATGTTAGGTTGTTAGGTGTAGAAACTACCATAGGAATCAATGGGATGTCTGGCAGCAGCGAACATGAACTTTCGCTATGGTCAGACTCCCATTGATTCCTATGGGATCCACCGCCTCCAGGGCGGCGGTTTGAAAACCAGGTACGCTGGGCCGGAAAAGTGCCGAGCGTACCTGCAAGTTATTTGATAACTAGCAAAAGTAGTCAGATTTTGCCGCACTTGTGTGCGGAACATCTGTAATGACGTAAGCATCGATCTGTGTCGGACTGAGTCCGGCGGATCGAAGCTTACGTCACAAAATTCTACTTTTGCCGGTGTCTAGGGCTTGATAACTAAGGCGAATCAGCCTCACCACAAATACACTGCAGAATTCCAGTGTATTTGAGGTTGACGGCTTGATAACTAGGGGCCTATGACTCATTTTCATAAATTGTTTCAGAAATTATATGCAGCCAATACACTCAACTAGAAGCTAAAGAAAGCTTCTGGCAAAAAGTTAACTTACCAAAACTATCACTAGAACAAGTGTCAGTATTGAACAGGGATATTACTCTGGAAGAAGTTATTCAAGCCATTCATAATTCAGCATACGGTAAGGCTCCTGGCCCAGACCAAATACCCGCCGAATTTTATAAAGTTCTAGAGGAGCAAATTTTTCTTCTTCTTGTTAATCTTTTCAATAAATACTTTATGCAAGGAATTAAATCATCTAGATTTTGTACTGCTTCAAATGTAACTCTTATCCTTAAAAAATATAAAGACCCTAACTCTATGGCTTCGTACCAACCAATATCCCTGCTCAATATTGACTCCAAATTACTAGCAAATATATCGAAAAGATTAAAAACAATTATTGGAAGAATAATAGATACAGATCAAACAAGTTTCATGCCAGGGAGAACCTCTCAGAAGAACATCAGACTAGCTATGGTATTAATTAAGCACTTTACATCTCTCCTCTAAAATAAGGTACATATCAAAGACGATTTTGTGCTACTTACCATTGATGCAGTTAAAGCCTTTGATTCAATATCCTGGGACCACTTATTCACTACTTAAGGAAAATTTGGTTTTACAGGTTGTTTTACTAGTTTCATGAGATCAATATATCAAAATCCAACATCACAACTAAGTATAAATGGGATTCTCTCACCAAATATAACTCTTTATAATGGTAGTAGACAAGGATGCCCTATTTCATCACTTCTTTTTAATTTGGCACTAGAACCTTTAGCTGTTCTATGCAGAAATACATTAGAGGGTATCCTACTCAGGAAGAAAATATATATTTTATCTTTATACACAGACGACATTCTCTTTTATATGGGGAACACTAAAATAAATATACCTTGTTTATTAGAGATTATATCTGAATTTAGTAAGATTTTGAATTATAAAATTAACCTTCAGAAGTTAGAACTACTATGGGTAGTTGAAAAGAAAGATAGTTTACACCTAAATCCTTTTATTCAAATGGATCAGAAAATTAAATATTTAGGCATTTTCCTATCTAAAAACCAATATGAATGGTATGAGCTTAATTTTATCCCCTTATGGAAGCAATGTTTTCTTCTTCTCAATAGTTGGACTAGACTACATGTATCTCTATCGGCTAAAATTGTCTTTATTAAAATGATCCTATTCCCTAAATTACTTTTTGTCATACAAAATGTCCCAATACTCTTTCATGCTCAAGATATCAGGAGATTAAACTCTAGCTGCACGATATTTTTATGGGGTAATAGGAAGCCCAGTATCTCTATTAATAAACTATAACACTCTAGAAAAGACGGGGGTTTTGCTCTCCCCAATATCAAGTTTTACAACTGGGCATCATTAACTAAGATTGCCCTAGATTGGCTCTCTGAATCGGACTTTATTACCAACTATGCAGAAAAAGAAGCTTTGGTCTCTCCATATTTAAGTCTCTATATGCCCCAAAAGTACTATCAATAAAGTTCCAATATTCTAAACATTACCCCCAAAATTGTTAAACGAATAAAAAAGATTTGTTCCAAAAACCCAATGGCAAATAAATCCGTGCTGCTGACACTCAGGCTGTGTAAAAGACATGAACTTTATTATGGTAATCCATGGACATACAGCTGGACACCAAGATTAAAACAAGGTGAAAAACAGTGTTTGACCGCTTTCGGTCCTCAGACCGTAGTCATAAACCTAAAATCATGCTACAAGTGCATGCTATTTAAAACAAATGAGCTGCTCTCATTGGATAATCTCAACACACCCTAAATTAACCCTTTCATTACTTGGCTGAAGTTTGAATATAGATATAAGTATAATTATAAACTCTGATACAAGCATACTAATATCTTCTCATTGTAGTTATTAATGCTGTAAAAAAGCTGGTGTGAGTAAAACCATCCAGTAAGACTTCACCCAGAATGGTAGATAAAAAAAACTATGCTTGTACTATGCTTACTTATATACTGTACTCATAGCTGGAGACTAGAATGTCTCTTTTAAAGCACACAAGTTGTTATTATTAGAATGCTTAGAAACATTGAACAGTTGACAAATATACCAATATATAGGGGATACACATAAATGCATACTGCAGTATTCAATTAATGTAAAATGTATGTATACATGTTGTGAGTAACAATTTTAGCTGAATAAATTTGTCAAAGTAAAAATACATTTAGCACAGTTGAAAAATGGAAACATACAAACATGTCAAGATGTCATAAATTATCACAAAATGTTATCAGATATTATAGTCGAACAGACTAAAGCGCCAAAAATATTGTTAAATATATTTTGAGCTGAATGCAAAACCTGTAATTTTCTTTCCCAAAATTGTTAGTCAAATATATCAGTTTAACAGTCCATACACACATTTCACAAAATAAAAACACTCATTTTATTTTAATTTTTAATTTTAATTTTTTCTTTTCTTTTCTTTTATTTTTCTTTTATTTTTATTTTTATTGATATTTGATTTTTTTACTTGCTTTATATAATTTCATTACACAGTGTCAAATATATGTTTATATTTTATATACCAAATTGAGTCCCAAAATACTTGTACCACCAAATATCAAAATGGGGAATTTCCCTTCACTCCTACTCCATCTGAAGCCAATTTGGAAATTAAGCAACAACCAATTCGAAAAGAATGAGCCCTTTATATAGAGCAAAGCATGGCATGACAGTATATGTCTTGATAAAGCCCCCTAGTGGTGAAGCGTGTTGACCTGGACCACACTTTGCTTTGCTCTGTGAAACTGTTCGATCTGTGAATCTGTTTGTAAGTACAGCGAGTTCTAAACTAGCACAACGGTAACTGTATGGCAACAGAAGTTAGCTACTATGAACTTTGCACTGAGCATTTACCTAGTATCTTTCAGGAGTTGGATCAAGTACTATCGCACCACTACTAGTGGTAGCCACTACCGACGAAAAAATCAAGCCTTTACAGCAAAATTGTTGCCTTTTACAAAATTGTTTCAAATTGTTGCCATTTTTTTCCAATACAATCAGCCTTTGATCAGGATGCCTAATGGCTCATCACGTGACCGCATTAAACTGAGAGGCCTACGAACCACCAGGATTACCCGTTTGGAGGTGGTGATACAAGCTGACCCAAAGTCTGAGGTATCTGTACAACTTCACTATCATCAATTGAAGAAAAGTACAAGGTATTATACGTTACTTAAAGAAGAAACTCCACTAATAAGGTACCTTATTTACAACATTTATTTGCATCAGACTATATTCAAGTTTAGCCTAAATGGACACATGATCTTAAACTGGGACTCTTGCTGTTTATATTTAGCATTTTAAAACCATCATCTCATCGATTATAATCCACTTAATGGTGGCCACTATCTTTATTCAGTAAGCATTTTATTGCATTACATTATATTGTATTTTAAGGGAGACGTCTCTTGTGTGTTTTAAAGAGATATTTATCCAACAGTAAAAGATCTATTTTTATTTTCCAAAAATATTTGTTATAGCCACATTTATAACTAATATATGATATATATACAGTATTTCCAAATACACGAATATTTGTAATATTTTATATTCATATAGACCTGTGTTTACTAGCGCTGCCACTCACTTTTACATTTACTCTCTGTATTCTATAAAAGCTCTCTTACATTTAAACAAAGTCACTCCTATTAAAAAGAAAATACCAAAGTATACTGTAGTATAAATAATATTCTTCTAGCATGAAACAAGGTCTGTAAGTCTTTAACAGTAGATAAAGATATGTCAATATATCTTCCAATAGTGGGTAATTCACAATTTGATATTGCCCTTAAATCTTCTACATTTAAGAAATGGGCACAAAATGGTCTTAAGTTTATATACCAATTAATTGATCCCCACATTAAAATGGTTAAATCATTTGAATCATTAAAACTAGAAAATAATATAGAGAATAAACATTTCTTTGTGTACCTACAGGTGCAACATTATATTAAATTCAATAGACTTCTAAATTGTATTCCTTGGTCGCTGGGGAATCTTGGTATTGCTGTCAACCATTTTAAATCGGGCTCCTATTCTATCTGATTCATATATAATCTTTTAATCTCACAGGAGGCAAGAGTTAAGATGACTGGTCTCTTCCACCAATGGTGCTTAGAAATTCCAAGTCTAAACTTTAATCGGTTTAGTGAAAGTTTTCTCAATATAACTAAATTTACAAAAGGAATCTCCTTCAGAGAAGCACATATTAGAATAAAAAAATAGATGCTATATTAATCCTAAAAAAATGGCCAAATGGTATCCCATGGGTAATAATGTATGCTCCAGATGTAGTAGACCAGCTTCAGACTTACTGCATGCTTTTTTCTTATGTCCTAAAATTCTGAAACTCTGGTCTCAAGTTACATTTTGGCTAAACAGATTCCTCCCTATTAAAATTAATTTGGATATTCAACTTGTATTCTTCCTAGCGATTCCTTGCAGTTCTCAAAACACCAAGCTAATTAGTCTGGCAATCTTAGTTGCAAGACAACTGATTCTAAAAACATGGAAGGACCATAAAGCTACAACCATAGCGGCTTTCATTAAAAACATTCTATATCAAATATCAGTTGAACAGCAAGATCCATTGATATACACTGATAACAAATTAAAATTGGAGAAAGTTATACTATCCCTTCCTACTGAGACACAAATGCAAGTCTTAAATCCCTTCCGCGCCTCCCCTCTCTCTTCAAATGTTGCAAATGGATTGCTTTCTGGCAGCAAAACTTGGTATAACGTTGGGAGCCCCCCACTTTTTTTTTTCTCTTTCTTTCTCTTTAATCTTGTCTTGTTTTTTTTTTTGTTTGTTTTGTTTTTTGTATGTTTGTCTAGTCCTGTTTTGATTTTATTTATGTACAGAAAATTATCCATTTTCGTTAGTTGACACTGTCTATCATGACAGATTATCTATTAAAATAAAAGGATAAGTTGTACAATTTTGTTTTCTTTTAGTATGATATCTAGAGGTGAAAATGTCTTTTGAATGATACATTAGTAAGGTCTTGTATAAATGTCATGATTTTCATTTGCTGCTCTTAGCCTTTGTTTTCTGTAAACGAAAATGGATGTTAAATAAAGATTTTCTTAAAAAAAGGAAATACCACTAAGGGTGCCCTGGCCCTCCACATTACAGGTGATTTTGTGTATAACATGTTTTACCGCCACTTGACAGATATTAATTTTCCAGGTGGAGAGTGCAATGCAGTAGAATTTTTAGGGGCACCTCTTTAGTCACCTGGGATCACATCTGAAGGGGTAGTGTGTACCACGGCATTAGTGAGCCAAATGTGTGTGCTATTGGCAACAAAAAAAGGATAAATAACTTCTCTGTGTGATTTACAGGCAATATAAGCGTTACATTTATGCTTTATCTGTATTAGTGTAATTTGGAACAGATTACGAGTGGAACGCTAATAGTTTTTCCCTCATATTACAAGTTCAAAATAAACTCGATTGCTTGAGCGCAATTGAAGTTAATGTGACCTCAGAGCTCTAGAATGTTAAAAGGAACTATTCAGAACTTAGTCAATACCACTATAACAATTGAATACACATATATACAAATACACATATATAAAACTATGACTGATATCAATAAAAACAGTAATTAATTACAATGTCCTTGTTGTAAACATATAAAGTCCTGTATAGACCTTGTCTGGGAATAGTATGAATGATACCTTAAAATTTCATTTTCATAAAACGTCCCCAGTGAATAGAAAAAAACGTATATGCAATCTTTGAGGGTTTTTATAATTATTTTAATCTATGTGGTCAGTCGTAATGTCCGTCTTTGCAGCTCCCTTAAACCCAGCCTTCCTTGCCAAAGGTTGTGGAATCCAAGAAACGTGTATACATAGAAAAAAAGAAGCGCAAAAAGAACAGATTCAAGTGTAATTTTATTAGACACAAATCATGCGCAAAGTAAAAAATTGTACTCACCTGAAGTACAAACAGTTATGCCTTTTTAAACAAGCCTTAAATTAAATTCAGTGTGTCCACGACATCAGGTTTGAAACAACCGGCAGCTGGAGTTCACATGTACAGGAAGAACCTGCAGCTGGTTAGTCCGGAATCCCTGCTCTCAGCTGTCTTCAAAGTCGTTTGCACAGCAGTATGGATGTGTCCTTATGCAGGAGTCACCATATATGTAACCCAACGCGTTTCCCCCGGTTCCCACCGGGCTTTTTCAAGGGGATTTGAAAAAACAACAATGCTGTCAGTTTGCTATAGCGTTAACCTTTTTTTCCCGTATATTGGATTACACTCCACCCCCAGGGGCACAGCTTAAGCTCACTCACAGGAGGAGCGGTTCATTAACTCTCTCTTATTGGGTGCATAAATCCAACACCAGCGTATATCTCTGGGGGGGGGAGGTGTAAAAACCTTTTTGAGCTCACATTTTTACAAAATAATTACAAATCTCATTTAAAAAACAATACGAGTATAAAATATAAAACATCTCAATATGAAAATTAATAAAAACATATTATTACAAACCCTCTCTGGTAATAAACGTAGCCCATATGTTACCTACGTTGTATACACCAGCTATGGGACCCAAATATTTTTAGATAGAATCTCAATCTGTGAATATCCTATTAGTTGGTTATCTTAAACCCATAATATAGCTACTATTCGAAACTAATAATACTAACCTAGCTGCATAATCCTATGATATATTGAAATTTTAGCTTGTTAGAAATCCCATGATTGACATGCACCCATATAAAATAATTAAAACGGCTGCAGGTTGTTCCTATACATGTAAACTCCAGCTGCCGGTTGTTTCAAACCTGATGTCGTGGACACTCTGACTAAATTTAATCTAAGACTTGTTTAAAAAGACATAACTGTTTGTACTTCTGGTGAGTACAATTTTATACTTTGCGCATGATTTGTGTCTAATAAAATTACACTTAAATCTGTTCTTTTTGATTTTTTAAAAAAAATCAAAAATACAATACAAAGAACAGTTACACTCATAAGAAAACCATCTAATAGATACATATGTGTGTATATATATATATATATATATATATATATATATATACATACAGTATATATACATACAGTATATATATATATATGCATGCATTGGAACCCTTTGCAGTTAAGTAGATAAAAACATGTAAATTCATATTTGTGCAATATTCATATTTAATAGGATTGAACTTAATATGTACTGTAAATATTTCACATAGTTCCATAGTATTCATAAATATATATGCCTATATATATCTATACCTATATATAATCATGTATGTACAGTATGTATATATATTTATAAATAAAGAATATATTTAAATATAAATATTGCATAAATATGCTTTTAAATGTAGCAAAGGGCTCTAATGCTCTTATATAAATGGCTGTATAAACAGTATATATCTACATATGTATTTATGTGTTTATATGTGTATATTCTTCTGTAAATGCATATATGCACATATAATTACATAAACACATATGTACACACAAATATACACACACATATGCATACATGTATCTCAATGCTAAAGCCCTTTGGCTGCCTTTTTTTCCTAACACCTGAGACCTCATATATTTGAGCCCTTTTTTTATGCAAAATTCTTTAGAAATATTTTTTATTAGCTGGTGTTATTATTAGTGTAACTGTACTTTATAATGTATTTTTGATGTGCTTTGTGACAGTGTATTTTTTTTGCAAAACAGTTAACTACAGCTCTGAAGATGTGCAAACTCATAGAGTGTTAACTTGATGTTATGCTCCACTTGTAATCTGGCCCATAATATGATGAAATAATAGATGTGGAAATTTAGATAAAAACCTATAAATTAATGAAGCTTAACTTATTTACAATTTTAGATCACTTTACCCAAAAGAGATAAATGCAGATATGCATTTAAACTATCTAATATAATATTACTGGGCTAAAAAGCTGCACCCAGGTGGTAAATCGCCATAGAACAGGCTAACAATGGTGTTGAACCAGTTGTTTGTTCCTGTGAGTGCACTTCTCTCTGTTTGTATTTAGTCTCCCAATGGGAAAAAGGGGCAACCAGACGTGGACTCCTTGCACAGTGTGCTTAGAAGAATACTGCTACACCTCACTGACGAGGCCCACAGAAGGCCGAAATGATTGCCTGAGGTTGCTACTCAGGCCTTTGGCTGGGATCAAGTGCAGTTTTCTGTGCTTGGTCTTGGTTGAAAGATTTGCTGCCTGGACACCTGCACCTTCGGCAACTGGGTAGTAGGGCCATCCCCTTGTTCTTGTGGCATCGTCCCTGGGCTTCAGCCACATGCTGTTTTTTGGGGGGCGCTCTGAAACCAGCCTAAAGAGGCAATAGGGCAATTATGGCTACCAATGTGCCAAACGTTCCCCATACACTTCTGGTGGTTTGGCTCATGTCCAGCATGTTGTTTTGGAGGGCGTTTTGAAGATGCCAAGAGCAAGTTTACATTGTGTTCAGTCTTTCCCTTCAAGAGGGATTTTTGATGTGGCTTTCACCGATGAGCATCATTTGCAGACCTGCTATCAATGGACTGATATGGCTGCTGCTCCAGAGTTGGTGGGCATGAGATTTGTTGCCTGTGTGCAGAGGGAGATAAGAATCCCGGTGACAGTACATATGTACAACCCTTGGGTCACTGATGTGGAAATTTGTCTGTTTCTTTGTCGCTACTTTGATGATGTTCAAGGAGGTAGAAAGCTGAAGAATCAGTTTGGGACTTTCAATGGAAAGCGCAGGTTCTGGGTGCATTTTGTGCCAGATGAATAAGGTATTAGTGGAAAGAAACACCCTCCACAGACTTTCACAATTGGTGAAAATAGAGGATTCCTATACTATGATGACATGCCTCTTTTTTGCCGTAGTTGCAACCTGTTTGGTCACATTGCTGAAAATTGCCCAGATGCCAGATGTAGAAATTACGGTGAGGAGGATCATCTTGTTGCCCACTGTAGTAAATGCCGGACCTGTGACCTTTGTGGTTCTTCAAGTCATCTGTGCAGGATATGTCCTTTGATGATGTTGCAGGGGCTTGATAGAGTGAAGCCTTCCTACGCTGAGGTTGCAAAAAAACATCTTCAGTCACGGTTGAGCCATCTGTGAATGAGGATGAGGTCTCTGATGAGGCATTGAACTCTATATTACCTCTTTTGTGTAAGAAATTTGCAGTTGGGGCCCCTGTCAGAGAGGTGTCTTATGTGCCTGTGGTGGTTCCTGTGGCTGAGAAGGTGGAGGAAGCCAATTTTATCTTCAGGAGGTGGATCTTGCAATATCTAATGTGATAGCTGCTGCCGATGTTCTTGAAACCCTGTTGCACAATTCTGTGGATGATACTGTTGCTGTTCCTGGGACAGAACATTTTTCCTTCACTGAGTCATCTTGTGATCCTGCTCCTGATGCTGTTCTTGGTGAAGGGGAGAACATTGATTGGTCTGCTGTTGTGTCCTCTGGTTCTGAGGAGGATATGGACACTGCAGGGAAAAAAACTGCTTCCAAGTGGAAAAAAAGGTGTGGATTCTGATGGATGGGAGAGTCCTGATTTGGATCTTCCAGTAGTTAAGAGTGCAGATCCAAATACTGCTAGTGATGCTGACTCTTTAATTTCAGAGTTTCCTTTTGTCTCTACTAAAGACGTTCCCTCTGACTCAAGACAGTGTATTGGTGACTTTTCTGATGCCTCTTCTGTTGGTTATCTAGATAAAAGAGATGTGAACCAACTTGCTGAAGATACTGGTTATGAGACTGGCAAGTGGCAGCCTAGGAGGTTGGAACATCACAGAGGCAGATTTAAAGGATCTCCTTTGAGTCCTAAGAAAAAGAAAGGAAAGAAGAAGTCCTGATGTTAATTCTTTTTTTGTTTTTCTTTAATTTATTTTTGTGATGTTTCTGGCCATTTTTAAGTTATTATCTGTATGTTCTGCTAATATTTTTTGTTTGCAGGAATGTGGTCTCTCTGACTGGGAATTAAGTCCTAAAGTATGGTCTTGTTCTTCTGATAGGAATGGGGGGGGGAGTTTTGTTTAGGGGTTTTGTTTTTCTATCCTTAATGTAGTTCATATTGTCCCAGATTGGGTTATTTTGGTTAGTTTTAGTTTTTGTGGGACTGTTTTTCATTTGTTTAATATTTATGCTTCTCCAAATAGGGTAGAACGTATGCTTAATTTTGAAACATTAAAGTTTTTTCTGCCAGGTCGGAATCCAACTTTTTTGTTTGGGGAGTTTAATTGTATTATTAAGAATGGGGACAGAGAGGGTGGGAGTGATTGTAGGGTGGATAACTCAGGGAAGTTTTTAGTTGATCTGCTTAAATCTTTCAGTTTGAAAGATGCCTTTGGGTCTGTTTCATTTTCAGGAGAGGGTTTTACTTTCTTTAGTGATAGTGGTGGGATAAAATCTCGAATTGATTTTTGTTTTTTATCTAAATTTCTATGTGTTGATGATTTTTCTTTAAAGCGGATGGCCTTTACGGATCATGCCCTTTTGATGTGTAAGGTGAATTGTGATTTAAAGATCAAGTATGGTAAGGGTGTTTGGAAACTGAATGTGGATTTGCTAGAAGATGAGAAGATTAAGCGTCAGTTTGTTTGGATGTATGAAAGGTGGCATGAAAGAAAGTGTGATTTTAGTAATGTGCTTATGTGGTGGGAATAGTTGAAGGTGGAAATAAAACGTTTTTTATTAAGAAAGGCTGTGAGAAAGCTAGAATGGAAAGGGAGTTTTATGATAAATGGTATCTGAGGTTGATGTATTTCTATGAATTGAGAAATTGTGGTATTGATATGCATGAGGAAATTGCTGAAGCAAGAAAGATAATTAAAAAGTGTATGCATGAAAAAGGAAAGAAAATTGTTTTTATGGCAAGATTGGAGAAAATGGAAAGGGATAAGTCTTGTAGTAAATATTTTTTTAAGAAAGCTTTATTTAATTAAAAACACTGTGAAATTAATGGTACTGATGGTGTTTTGCATGAAGTTCATGAGTTTTATAGTGAGCTATATAAAGAAAAGACAAGAGATGTTTTATTGGAAAAGGAGTTGTTGGAAGACATTGAGGTTAAGTTGTAAAAATATGATAATGATTTGTTAGAAAGGGATCTAAGTTTGCATGAGATTGCAGAGGTTGTTAGGAGTTTTAAAAATGGGAAGGTGCCTGGTTGTGTTGGTTTGCCTGTTGAATTTTATACTGTTTTTTTGGAATTTGATTGGGGTAGATATGTTGGATGTTTGTAAGTTTGTTTTGAGAATTAATGTTTTGCCTGTTTCAACGAGGAAAGGTTTGATTGTTTTGTTATTTAAAAAGTGTGATAAGAGAGATTTGAGGAATTGGAGTCCAATTACGTTGTTGAATGTTGACTATAAGGTTATTGCAAAGGTGCTGGCAAATAGAATTTGTGGTGTGATTGGTAAGGTTGTGGGTGAAGAGCAAGTGTGTGCTGTTCCTGGGCATCAGATTTCTGAAAGTATGTTGTTACTATGTGATGTACTGTGGTATATGAGGGAGAGGATGAGGTCTGTTGCTGTTACTATTGTGGATTTTGAAAAAGCGTATGATAGGGTAGTGCATGATTTTATGTTTCATGTTTTGGAATGTTTAGGTTTTTCTGGTAAGATTATTGGATGGTTTAAATGTTTGTATTGTGATATTGTGAGTCAAGTTCAGGTTAATGGTTTTTGACTGAGGAATTTTGTGTTAAATCTGGAGTGCGTCAAGGTTGTCCTTTGTCTCCTGTGTTATTTGTATGTGTCATTGAGCCATTGTTAACTAGTTTGAGGAAGGATAAATTAGTTAGAGGTGTGAGTGTTCCTGGCAGTAATGGAAGGTGTTTGAAAGTGATTGGGTATATGGATGATGTGAGAGTGGTATGTGAGACTCAGGCTGGTTTAAAGAGGGTGAAAACTTTGGTTGAATATTTTTGTATGGCAAGTGGTTTCAGAGTTAATTGGAATAAGTGTAAAGTTAAAGTTTTTGGTAATGATAGGGATATTTATTCATATGGATAACCTGTGACTGACGGTGCAATTGAGGTGTTGGGTGTGAAATTTGATGTGGATTTAAAAGGCTTGAAAAGTTGGGAGAATATTTTTGATAAAGGGAGTAGAAAACTTCAGTTTTGGTCTTTAAGAACTTTATCTTTGGAAGGAAAAATGTTAGTTATTAAATCGGTTTTGATCCCTATTATGTTATATTTTTTTTTTTATTTTATTTTTTTTTTTAAGATTTTCTTTTATTGATAAATTCAAAAAAGAGATGATAACAACAGTTTCACTTCAAAGCACAGAAAAATTTCAACACACAGCATAATACAAATGTTAAGGCACAGATTAAACATCTGCATATGTGAGAAGAACAGTTAGCAGAATATAATAAGTTATACAGAGATCAGCTTGAGTTATATATCAATCATTAACTCATCTCTAGTGGAATAAATATTTGAAAAACATCAATAATCTGTCTAAGCTGTCGAGTTTGGGGTGTAATCTGTGGCTGTTTATAGATTCTTTTCCTGTCATTGTACGTGTTGTATGGTCTCTAGAGGCTGTTGTAAACTTGCGATTCTTTCAGGTAAGTGAGTGGGGGTAAGGAGTACAGAAGGAGTAGAAGTAAGGTGGGGGGGAAGAAGAGAAAAATAAAAAATAAATAAATAAAAAAAATAATAATAATATATAGGGGGGAGAGGGAAATGTGAGGCCTAAGCGTCCATTACATAGTCTGCTTGGAAGCGCCGGGACCCTTCCGTTAAATTTTTCCCTTCCAGTACGCAATCAGAGTCTTGTGTTGGTCTAGTTTGTGTGTTTGTAAGTAGTGGTATCGCTCTAATGTCAAAAGGTCATCGACCTGATTTTTCCATTCCTGAATGGTGGGGATTTTTTGAGATTTTCAGTGCTTAGAGACAAGTTTTTTGGCAGCTGTTAGCATGATGAGTAGAAGTGTTAGTTTGCCTTGACCTACTAATTTGGGTAGAGAGCAGAACAATAGGGTCTCCGGTGCCGCATGGATCTTTGTGCCCAATATCTCCGAAATTGTTTTAAAGACAGTAGACCAAAACTTCCCCAAGAGGGGGCAGGACCACCAGATGTGAAGAAGGGAGCCTTCCCCTCCACAGCCTCTCCAGCAGGAGCTGTTTAGGCCAGGGAACATTTTGTTTAGTCTCAGCGGGGTCAGATACCATCGGCTCAGCAACTTCATGTGGACCTCCTGAACTGCCGCAGAAACCAACGAGCGTTTAGTCAGAGAGAATGCTTTCTGCCAGATATCTAAATCTATATCTTTATGCAGGTCCTTCTGCCAAGCTAGAGTGTATGAGGGGAGGGAAGAGGGGGATGTTTTGACAGTTAATTTATACAGTTTAGAAACTAAGTGGCTAGGATAGTTACTTTGGATACATAAGTTCTCGAAGGGAGTGAGCTCCCGACCAAGGACTTTTTTGAATTTGTGGTGTGATATGTAGTGCACCAATTGGTTGTAGTGGAACCAAGAGGAGAAGATCTCCCCATGGGCCTCTGCTAATTGTGATTGGGTTTTCAGTTTGCCATTATCTGAAATAAAATGGACGGTCCCCATTCTTAATTCATAGGGTTTGGAAATTTTGTTACCCAAGCTGTGATAAGGGAGTTCTACATTCTCAACAATGGGAGAGAGTGGAGCAAATTTGGAGGAGATGTGTGTGCTGGTTGCTAACAATTTATCCCATTCTGAAAGAGTGTCTGCTGTGATTAAGTAGTTATGAATATGTTTAGGCCTTTTTTGATGGGGTGTCCAAGCTAAGGTAGCCAGCTAAGGTAGCCATATTGTTTAATTTGAAAACCTGTCCGTCTATCTGTATCCATTGCTTGGTATTGTTGTTATGTGCCCATTCTACTATGTGCCTAAGTGTGATCGCGAGCCTATAGGCTCGGAGATTAGGCACTCCCATGCCACCGCTGTCCCTAGGCAGGTATAGAGTTTTTTTCAGAACTCTTGGTTTCGTGCCCGCCCAGATATATTGCTCTATTATTTTTTGTAGTTGGGAGATATAGTTGTCATGTAATGGGATGGGGAGAGCTTGCATCAGGTAGAGAACTCGAGGGAGGATGTTCATTTTTATAACTCCAATCCGGCCTAGCCATGATAGGGGTTTATTCATCCAGGTAGAGAGATTATGGGTTATTTCTTTTTTTAATACCGTATAGTTATGTTTAAATAAATCTTGTGATGAGGCAGATAAATAGATCCCTAGGTATTTCAATCTATTTTGGGCGCTGGGGAAATTGTATTTTTGTCTCAGCTCCTGTATTATTGGTGTTGGGGAGTTTATGTTTAGGATTTCGGATTTAGAAATGTTTAATTTGAAATTGGAAATTTCTCCATAGGATGCTAAGTCTTTTAGTAATTCCGGGATGGAGTTTTCCGCTTCGGTAAGTGTAAACAGAATATCGACGGCATATAATGCCTGTTTATACTCTGAATGCCCTATTCTAAATCCCTTGATTTTGTCGTTGAGTCTAATTTTTTGGGCTAGGATTTCTATAGATATGGCGAAGAGGAGGGGGGATAGGGGGCACCCTTGCCTTGTGCCGTTTTTGATATCAAAGGGGTCAGACAGGGTTCCATTCACCCTGACCCTAGCGTTGGGGTTGGAGTATAGGGCAAAGGAAAGGTTTAGGAATGTTTGTGGGATTCCCATTGCTGTCATAGCCCTACTCAGAAAAGGCCACCAAACTCTGTTGAAGGCCTTCTCCGCGTCGGTAGAAAGCAGGACCATGGGGGTGTTAGTGATTTTAGCGTGGTTTATTAGTTGTGCAACTTTAATGACATTGTCTCTGGCTTCTCGCCCGGGTATGAAACCAACTTGGTCATTTGAGATTAATTGAGGGAGATGTTTGTTTAACCTATTGGCAAGAATTTTGGCAAGTATTTTCATGTCTGTATTGATCAGGGATATGGGATGGAAATTTTGCGGGCAATTTGCTGATTTTCCTGGTTTAGGGAGTACAGTGATATGGGCCTCTAGGAGATTTTTGCTTAGGAGGGGGTTGTCTAGCAGGCTGTTAAATAGGGTGAGAAGATGGGGGGAGATTTCATCTGTAAGTTTCTTGTAAAATCCTATAGTGTATCCGTCGGGGCCTGGGCTCTTGCCCGAGGGGGAGTCTTTGATAGCCATTTGTATTTCACTTAGTGTAATTGGGGCTTCTAAATGTTCTTTATCTGCATCGGAAAGCGAATGTAATTTTAAGTCCTTGAAATAGTCATCTAGAGGGTCGGTAAAGTCGTGAGTTTGGTCGTTGCATGTGGGAATGTCATCCCTAACAGGTATATTGTAAAGAGAGCTATAGTAATCTCTAAAGACAGAGGCTATTTGTTTATTGCTCTTGGCCGTGTGGCCTTCAGGGGTTTGTAGGGAGTGAATGTGTGTAGCCAATTGTTTCCTTCTAAGGCACCTAGCTAATATTTTTCAAGGCTTGTTGCCTCCCTCGTAATAGTATTGTCTCAGGAACATCGCATTTCGTTGGTGTATATGTGATAAGAGAGTCTTTTGGTCTGTTCTAGCTTTGAGTAGGTCATTCTTAATGCTGTCGTTATTCACATCTTGTTTGTGATTTTTTTCAAGAGCCTTGATTTTATCTAACAAAAGGTTGTGTTTTTCCCTGGTCTGTCTTAGAGTTTTTGCTTTTAGTTTTATGAAAGAGCCTCTTAGCACAGTTTTGTGAGCCTCCCATTCACATTGGAATGATGTGGAGGTGTTTTTATTGATT
The DNA here is from genome assembly GCF_027579735.1 of Bombina bombina. Classification (NCBI taxonomy): domain Eukaryota; kingdom Metazoa; phylum Chordata; class Amphibia; order Anura; family Bombinatoridae; genus Bombina; species Bombina bombina. The sequence continues at coordinate 140,768,268 of NC_069501.1, read as the reverse complement.
GTGAAGTATTCTAAGAGGTCTCTCTTTATTTCTGCAAGGTTTATAGGGTCGTCTAAGATGGATTCGTCTAGTCTCCAAGTCTTGGTAGTGATGGGGAGGTCAGGCCATAACACTGAGCATGTCACTGGGGCATGGTCTGACCATGTTATATTCCCTATCTCGCATCTGTTAGTTAGAGATAAGCCATTGGCGTCGGTAAAGATGTGATCTATTCTAGAATAGCAATTGTGCGGAGGGGAGTAGAATGTGTAGTCCCTAAGTTCCGGGTGTAATGTCCTCCAGACGTCGTGCAATGCAAGATTGTTAAATGTAGTTTTGACTGCTTTTAATACCACCTTGGGTATACAAGAGGTCCCTTTGGAAGAGTCAAGTCTAGGGTCAAAGGAGAGGTTAAAGTCACCTGCTACGAATAGTGTACCGATTGTTTTGTCAAGGATTAGGTTTGCAATTTTTTTGAAAAATATTTTATGCGATTGGTTTGGGGCGTATATATTCAGTAGTGAAATTTGTTGGCCGTATAGAAGTCCAGTCAGGAAGATATAACGACCCTCAGGGTCTTTGTCAGTTTGGATAATCTGGAGTGGAAGGGATTTGTGGATCATTATTCCTACACAACCTTTTTTTTTGGGACCAGAGGCAAAATATTTTATGGGAAAAATCGGGGTATTCCATTTAGGTTCTTTACCCCTTTGAAAGTGAGTCTCTTGGATCAGAATGATCTGGCTGTTGAGTTTAGAAAGTTCTCTAATTGAAATCGATCTCTTACCTGGGCTATTTAGCCCTTTAACATTTAATGATGTCATTTGTAAGGAATGTTCCCTAAATCTGCTAGGTCTGTGGTTCAAAGTCATGATAGGTGGAAGGGGAGACGAAAAAAAAAAAAAAAGGGAAAGGATGGGGGAGGGACTAGTAGAGGAGAAAGGGAGAAGAGGTGAGAACAAATAGAGAGGTTTCTTGGGTGAAGGAAATGGGAGAGAGTGTTTAGGAGAGGAGCGGTAAGTGGATAATAATGTAGTTAAAGCGCTGTCTCCAACAGGTCAAGTACTAAGGAAGAAAAACAAATGGGGGTAGTATCTCCATTACCGGCAAGTAGGAGTATAGCGTTATGTGTTGGGTGTACTGAAGGGCATGTAAGGTAGATAGGGAGGGGGTGTATATACTAGCGTTTTCGTTTGGGCTGGTTAGTTTATGTCAATACCTTGATTTTTATAATACTGTATCCATTCATCAGTGAATATAGTTGTAGTGGGGTGGTGAGTGAGGGTAGTCTAAGATGTTGCGGGGGTTAACACATTGTCCTAACTAGGGTCCAGTCACGTAAGTTTGTGTGCCATTTTAACAAAGACAGTGCTATTAACCACAGATATAAAAAAAACGGCAGTAAGAAATAACAAACAACAAATTAGTAAAACGTTACATAACCATAAAATATTTCAGCATGATGTTACCGTTACCACTGAGCAAATGTTGGTGAACTATATGTTGTACGTGTGGTGAGGGGGAGAAAAGTGAGGTGTACTGTAACAATGTCCACCACATGGATATGTGAGTCTTCTGAGTCTAATAGTGGTATTCTGTATTAGCAGGTACGTCCGCCCGGGGAGGCCACAGGCGTCCCCTAGCGTACTTGTGAGTTATGTGCAATGTTTGGGTATGTAATAAGTAGTTAGGCACAGGGCTTAGAACTAAAATCATGCAAAGACAACAGTGCAACAGCAATGTAAACCAATACAAACAGTCATAATTCAAAAATCACTAAATGAAGAACAATATTTAAACCTTGAAAACTAATATAGAACATTATTACCAGCATCCTAGAGCGTGACCCCAAGAGTCCAGTGAGATCACGGTGAGGAACATAAGAGATCTCAGGTCCCTGGATAGATGTCCATGGAGTCCTATAAGAAAATGGGGCATTAGCATGAACTGGAGGGTAAATCCCCGGAGTAGATTATGGGGTTCTGGTGGAAGTGTGGGTGTTGCTCCGTTCAGTGAGGAGGGATGCTGGTCAGAGTGCAAAATCCAAGGGGGGTGCGTTTAGTATTGGGGCATTAGTTCCTAGTCAATTGCTGTTTGAGAGCGCATCCTCTCTTCCTGTGTGCGCCGTACAGGGACGGCAGTGTCCCTAGAAGTTGATGGGAGCGAGAGTTCCTCATAAAAATGTGCAGGGTTGTCGTCAGGTTTGTAGATCACTGTTTTGTTGTTGTTTGTAGCAATCAATGACACAGGGAATCCCCACCTATATGGTATTTTATTTGTTCTGAGGATGTTGGTGATAGGGCTCAATTCTTTTCTTTTTAGGAGTGTTGTTTGGGAGAGATCAGAAAAAATTTGTATTTCTTCACCTGCGTGAAATATCGGATGTTTTAATCTTGCTTGTTTGGCAAGTTCCTTTTTATCTTTGAATCGCAGGAACTTAACTATGATGTCCCTAGGGGGGGCTTTGGGTGGGGGTCTCGGTCTCAGGGCCCTATGTGCTCTTTCGATAGGGATGTCATCTGCAGAGGGGTCTTCTCTAATAATTTTAAACAAAGCTTGTAGGTACCCCTTAATAGCAGAGGGGGAGACTGATTCAGACACACCTCTGATCCGCAGATTATTGCATCTGCATCTATTTTCTAAGTCTTCAAGCTTGTCAGCGAGACTGTTGATCTTTTGGTCATGTTCTTGTGTGATAGATGAAGCTTGTTGAAGTTGTCTGTCAGTAGTTGTTTATTTCTCTTCTAGTGACACTATCCTCTGGTCTAGTACACTTATATCCCTGTGTAATTCACCAAAAAGTGATCTCATTTCTTGCAACACTTCTTTGATGTCCTCTTTAGAGGACAGATGCAAAATGTCATTTTTTAAGAGATATGGGCTGTTGTTGTAATCTGGAGGCTGTGGCTGATCTGTAGGTGGATTTGTGGGGGTCGACATTGCTCCAGGGGGATCCCCAGCAGAGACAACAGAGGGTTTAAGGTAATGGCTCAAAGTTTTATTAGCAATCAGCTTATCAGATTTTGCCTGTCTTTTACAAGGCATCACATATGCGTAACGTCTGTGGATTATTGACTGTTGGGAAAATAAGACCGTGATTCTCTTCAATCACAGTAATTTATGGTGTGATACAGGGTTGGGAGTGTGTAAGCTGTCCTCTAATAGTCTTTAAAAGCCCTGTCACCGAGTCCCATGTGCTGCAGGGGAGAGGCGCTGATTGTATAAGGAGCCAAATTATGGGAATAAAGTTAGTGGTTATTTTTGTAAAGCTCCTGGTTTATTTCTAGCCCCTTTGATCCGATATAGAAGCAGACTTACTTGTTAAGCTGTTCTCCTGGGCTGCAGTCTCGTTCTTGTCTGTGCCGTGCTAGCCCACGTGTAGCAAAGATGGCGGCCGGAACTTTTTTTTTTGGGGGGGTTAAGTGTGGAGCCAGAGCAGGGAGGAACAGAGTGGATGCTGCTTTCGGGGTAAGTCCTCCTCCACCGGGTTGAGTCTCTGTTGTCGGGTATTTTTATCGGGAGGGGGAGAAAGCTGCCTTCCCTGCGATTGGCTTTCTGATGCCTGTGCTGCCCGATGTGATATGGCTGTTGCGGCTGGAAATTCCGTTCAGCAGGTGATCCTTCTATGATTTTCCCAAACTATAGGGTTACAAAGTTTCCCCAATCCCTTAAAGTAGTTTTGGGGTCAATACATGTCCTTCTTAGTTATGTTTGCCGGAGTAGGAGATAGGAGCTCTCTCAGAATGCTGCCATCAGCCTGCGTGGCAAAACTCCGCCCCCCCCTATTATGTTATATTTAGCGTTAATTTTTCCACCTCCTGAGAGGATTTTTCAGAGAATTTTGAAAGTGCTGTTTTCTTTTATCTGGAGTTCTGGTATGGAGCGTTTAAAAAGAGATGTTGTTGTTAAGAGTAAAAATGTTGGTGGTAAGGGTTTTCCAAATGTGGAGAGATTCTTGACTGTGAAATATTTTAGTAGTTGTGTGGTTCTGAGTGGTAAGGATAGCATGGCTGGTTGTATGGTAAAGTATTCTTGTGGAAATGTTTTTAGACAATATGATTTGTTTGAGACTGATAGAAAGAAACCAGTATGTTTTGCTGTTCCGTGGTTTTATGTAAGGGTGGAATGTTGGATTAAAAAATATGGTCTGGAGAATGTTAGTAGGGAGATGTGGTGTGCAAACAGAATGGTGTTGAAAATGTTGGAGAAGAAGGAAGGTCTTTAGTTGATTGGGGGTTTGAATGAGAATGAATGTGTGTTGGTATGGGAAAATGTGTGTAATAAGCATTTGATGAATAGGCGGAAAGATATTAGTTGGATGAGTGTGCATAAGTGTTTGCCGACAAGGGATTTTCAGACAATGCGTCGTTTAGTGGCTTCAGAAGTGTGTCCTAGAGATGGTTGTTGTCAAAGAGAGAGTCTTATTCATTTGTTTTGGAATTGTGAGTATGCTAAGGATGTTTGGAGAAGTTTGAATAGGATGATTAAGTGTCTGACTGGAGTGCAGTTTTTTACTTTTAATATGATGATGTATGGTTTGTGTGGAAGTGGTGTGGAAAAGGAGAAAGCAAGATTAATATGGTTGTTGGCATGTTGTGTGAAGTAGCTGTTGTGGGATGTATGTAATATCTTGATTTTTAAGAAAGAGGTAGTTACTGTAGGTGATTGTGTGGGTATGATCCGTGGTAAGTTGTTTCTGTATTTTTCTTTTGATAGGAGGCGATATGGAATTAGATTCTGAAGGCATCTGGAAGATAAAGAAGTGGAAAGCTTAGATTATTTAGTTTTTTTCCCCTCCAGTTTGCTTTTGTCTGTATTTGAAATATGTTTATGTTATTCTGTGTGATTATTTAAGTTTCATGTTTGCATTTTGATTTTTTTTTCTGATGACAAAAGTTTGGGTCAATATTTCAGTTGATTTGTAACAAGAGATATTTTGTTTGCATTTGTTATTATGATTTTATTTTGTATATATGCATATATGATTATTTTTCTAATAAAAGAATTGAGAAATGATCATCTGGGGTTGCTGTGTACCTTGTTCAGAGGGGAATTGCCTGGTATTTCGGTGCTGGACTGACCGTTATAAGCGGGATCAGACTGATATACTACAGGAAAGTTCTACTCTGTGAAAAGCATTACTGGGCTAAAAGCTGCACCCAGGTGGTAAATCGCCATAGAACAGGCTAACAATGGTATTGAGCCAGTTGATTCCTGTGAGTGCACTTCTCTCTGTAGGTATTTAGTCTCCCTATGGGAAAAAGGAGCAACCAGACGTGGACTCCTTGCTCAGTGTGCTTATAGGAACATTGCTACACCTCACTGACGAGGCCCAATGAAGGCCGAAATGATCGTCTGGGGTTGTTGTGTTCTTTGTTCAGAGAGGAATTGCCTGGTATTTCAGTGCTGGACTGACTGTAATAGGCGGGATCAGACTGATATATTACAGGAAAGTTCTACTCTGTGAAAAGCATTACTGGGCTAAAAAGCTGCACCCAGGTGGTAAATCGCCATAGAACAGGCTAACAATGAAATTGAGCCAGTTGTTTGTTCCTGTGAGTGCACTTCTCTCTGTATGTATTTATTATCCCTATACCTCACTGATGACTGGGGTTACTGTGTTCCTTGTTCAAAGAGGAATTGCCTGGTATTTCGGTGCTGGACTTACTGTAATAGGCGGGATCAGACTGATATACTACAGGAAAGTTCTACTCTATGAAAAGCATTACTGGGCTAAAAAGCTGCCCCCAGGTGGTAAATTGCATAGAACAGGCTAACAATGGTATTGAGCCATTTGTTCGTTCCTGTGAGTGCACTTCTCTCTTTAGGTATTTAGTCTCCCTATGGGAAAAAGGGGCAACCAGACGTGGACTTCTTGCTCAGTGTGTTTAGAAGAATACTGCTACACCTCACTGACGGGGCCCAATGAAGGCCGAAATGATCGTCTGGGGTTGATGTGTTCCTTGTTCAGGGAGGAATTGCCTGGTATTTTGGTGCTGGCCTGACCATAATAGGCGGAATCAGACTGATATACCACAGGAAAATGCTATTCTATGGAAAGCATTACTGGGCTAAAAAGCTGCACCCAGGTGGTAAATCGCCATAGAACAGGCTAACAATGATATTGAGCCAGTTGTTCGTTCCTGGGAGTGCACTTCTCCCTGTATGTATTTAGTCTCCCTATGGGAAAAAGGGGCAACCAGATGTGGACTCCTTGCTCAGTGTGCTTAGAGGAATACTGCTACACCTCACTGACGAGGCCCAATGAAGGCCGAAACGATCGTCTGGGGTTGCTGTGTTCCTTGTTCAGAGAGGAATTGCCTGGTATTTCGGCGCTGGACTGACAGTAATAGGAGGGATCAGATTGATATACTACAGGAAATTTCTACTCTGTGAAAAGCATTACTGGGCTAAAAAGCTGCACCCAGGTAGAAAATTGCCATATAACAGGCTAACAATGGTATTGAGCCAGTTGTTCGTTCATGTGAGTGCATTTCTCTCTGTATGTATTTAGTCTCCCTATGGGAAAAATGGGCAACCAGACGTGGACTCCTTGCTCAGTGTGCTTAGAGGAATACTGCTACACCTCACTGACGAGGCCCAATAAAGGCTGAAACGATCATCTGGGTTTGCTGTGTTCCTTGTTCAAAGAGGAATTGCCAGGTATTTCGGCTCTGGACTGACCGTAATAGGCGGGATCAGACTAATATACTACAGGAAAGTTCTACTCTGTGAAAAGCTCAGTGTGCTTAGAGGAATACTTCTACACCTCACTGGCGAGGCCCAATAAAGGCTGAAACGATCATCTGGGTTTGCTGTGTTACTTGTTCAAAGAGGAATTGCCAGGTATTTCAGCTCTGGACTGACCGTAATAGGCCGGATCAGACTGATATAATACAGGAAAGTTCTACTCTGTGAAAAGCATTACTGAGCTAAAAAGCTGCACCCAGGTGGTAAATCACCATAGAACAGGCTAACAATGGTATTGAGCCAGTTGTTCGTTCCTGTGAGTGCACTTCTCTCTGTATGTATAGATAGAAAGATAGATAAATTGATAGATAGAGATAGATCATTAATTTTTTCTATGATTAAATTAAGTTTTTATGGGATTCTAATTATATTTATTAAATATATATATATATTGATTTAGTTAATGATTTTATGTTCCCTTTTTTCTGTTTTTTGGAAATCTACACAGATTTAAAATTAAAAAGGAAGACCTCTCCCATATATTTTGTTACCATAAAAATTTGGAAATCATAATGTTCACAAATTGTAATAGTTGGAATAGTGAATGTATTCAACTATAACAATTTGCTGGGTATATGAAACAATGAAAACAAATAGCTGAGTACATAAAAATGAATTCAGACTGAAAACAAAATTGAAGTATATAATTTCTACATTTACTTATATCTCTCAGAGTCAGATATGACTTTTCTCATCACCCTTGGATAAGACAGTATTCACTTATATTTTAGTTATATTGTGTTGACATATTATTTTTTCACCTTTTCATTTAATATTTGCAGTTACAGATAGCTTTACAGATAGCTTTTTTTTTTTTTTTTGCAATGTGCTAATATATGTTTTTTTTTTCAGAGAAGAAATGTCCTGACTTATATTGCTGCAGAACTAGAGAAAGTGTGTTTGTTTAATTTTTGATTACACAATGTTGGTACATTCTTTTATTATAAAAATGATTAAGGTAAAGCATTATTGATTTCTTTTGTTTGTTCACTTTAACCTGCGGGAGGGGGCTCTAATGGAGCCAATAATTTCCCCTCCTTTTCACTGTATACCCCAAACAGGGGTGGATATAAGATATTTTAAAGCCCCCCCCCCCCCCCCCTCAGGTTAAAGTGACCGTACACTTGAAAATGTTTGTTTTAAAAGATGGCAAATCCATTTTTACCCATTTCCCAGTTTTGCATAACAAAGACTGTAATATTGATACACTTTTTACCTCTGTAATTACCTTATATATAAGCCCCTGCAGACTGTCCCCTTATCTCAATTCTTTTGACAGATATGCATTTTAGCTAATCAGTGATGACTCATAAATAACTTCACGTGAGTGAGCACAATGTTACTTATATGAGTTTAGCTTTCAACAAAGACTTCCAAGAGGAAAAAGCAAATTTGATTCTAAAAGTAAATTAGAAAAATGTTTAAAATTGCATGCCCTATCTGAATCCTGAAAGTTAATTTTGCCCTTCCTTTAAAGAGCACTTAAAGTGTGCTGCACACAATCACTTCTTTTTCTACCATCTTTCAAAGAAGTTGTTACTTGTCCCTGTGGTTGTTTTGTAGGCTGAGATTTGGGCTTGCAAATCTTTTCCTCTAGAGCCCTGGCTTAGTCTCCTGCCCCCTTGTGACACCACCGTGAGTGCCCATGGTAAAGTCACACTCTATTTACCTTACCATGAAGAGATGCATCTGCACTGGGGAGTGGATGTGCATGATGACAACGAATCGTCATAAGCATCCAAGGGGTTAAAGGGTCAATATCCATATTGAGATTATTTCATATTTTGCTTTCATTAACTATAAACAATTATGTTACAGTATTAATTTTTACAATGATTTAATGCTACAAAAACATCACTTTTTAACATATAATACAAATGATTAATTATTTTGAGGGTATAATCTATATCAAAATAATTTGTTAAGAAAAACTGTTTCTCAACTGTCAACCCTTTATGTTGAAATATTATTTGATATATTACATTTAAAAGGACAGTCTTGAAAAATGTTATTGTTTAAAAAGATACATAATCTATTTATTACCCATTACCAGTTTTGCATAACCAACACTGTTATATTAAAGGACCACTAAATACAGACAATTAAGGGACAGTCTACTGTACTCCAGGATTTTTATTGTTAAAAGGATAGATAAGCTCATTATTACTTATGCCCAGTTTTGCATAACCAACATGGTTATATTAATATACTTTTTACCTCTGTGATTAGCTTGTATATAAACCTCTGCAGACTGCCCCCTTGTCTCAGTTCTTATGACAGACTTGCATTTAAGACAATCAGAGATGTCTCATAAATAACACCACAGGAGTGAGCACAATGTTATCTATAAGGCACACATGAACTATTAGTGTCTATCTCTGAATAACTGTCAAAGTGCATTGAGACAAGAGGCGACCTTGTGGTTAAGAAATCAGTTTAAGCCTACCTAGGTTTAGCTTACAAAAAACAAAGCCAAGAGGAAAAAAAGCAAATTTGACAATAAAAATAAATTGTAAAGTTGTATAAAATTGTATGCCCTATCTAATTCATGAAAGTTTAATTTTGACCAGGCTGTCCCTTCAAATAAAGATGTTTTATGTTTTTTTGCACTTCATTAGTGATGTCGCAAACTTAAAATTTTCTGTTCGCGAACGGCGGACTCGAACTTCCGCAACTGTTCGCGAACGGTAGGCAGGCAAATTTTAAAACCCACAGGGACTCTTTCTGGCCACAATAGTGATGGAAAAGTTGTTTCAAGGGGACTAACACCTGGACTGTGGCATTCCGGAAGGGGATCCATGGCAAAACTACCACGGAAAATTACATAGTTGATGCAGAGTCTGTTTTTATGCCATAAAGGGCATAAATCACCTAACATTCCTAAATTGTTTGGAATAATGTGCTTTAAAACATCAGGTATGATGTTGTATCGATCAGGTAGTGTAAGGGTTACACCCGCTTCACAGTGACAGACCAAACTCCCCATTTAACGCACCGCAAACAACCGCAAACAGTCCATTTGCACAACCATGAGATAGATTAGGTAGATTTGATAGATACATAGATTAGATAGATAGATCAATAGATGCAATATACATTTGATAGATACGATAGATAAATAAATTTGATAGATAAATAGATAGATTTGATAGATATATAATTTCCCAGACAGAGAATTACAAGACGTGTGGTCTGACACCCATGGTAAGGTTCCCAGAGGCAGTTGCGGCGCCAGGGGACGTGTATGTGGCATGGATTTTAGGAACCGGGAGATGGAAAAAGATGCTTGGTCGGTCCTCCTACAAATTTGGGGCACTGCGTGTGCAATCTACTGTGGCACCAGATATGAGTGGTGTGTTAAGTAGTACTATTCTGATCAGTTTAATACCTGTTACTCCCCCTATCGGGGGAGGTGTATATGGCATGGATTTTAATAACCGGGAGATGGAAAAAGATGCTTGGTCGGTCCTCCTACTTCAAATTTGGGGCACTGCGCGTGCAATCATGGCCGGACTTTTAGCCGACGGCCATTTGGCTGACGGACATTTGTCCGACGGGCATTTGGCCGAAACACAATTGGCTGTCACAAAACAGTCTGGCCACGAGATAGATGTATTTGATAGATAGATACTTAAATTACATAGATCAATAGATGCAATATACATTTGATAGATACGATTGATAGTTAGATATATTTGATAGATAAATAGATAGATTTGATAGATATATAATTTCCCAGACAGAGAATTACAAGACGTGCGGTCTGGGACCCATGGTAAGGTTCCCACAGGCATTTGCTGCGCCAGAGGACGTGTATATGGCATGGATTTTAGGAACCGGGAGATGGAAAAAGATGCTTGGTCGGTCCTCCTACTTCAAATTTGGGGCACTGCGTGTGCAATCATGGCCGGACTTTTAGCCGACGGACATTTGGCCGAAACACAAGTGGCTGCCACAAAACAGTCCGGCCACGAGATAGATAGATTTGATAGATAGATACATAAATTACATAGATCAATAGATGCAATATACATTTGATAAATACGATTGATAGTTAGATAGGTTTGATAGATAAATAGATAGATTTGATAGATATATAATTTCCCAGACAGAGAATTACAAGACGTGCGGTCTGGGACCCATGGTAAGGTTCCCAGAGGCAGTTGCTGCGCCAGGGGACATATATATGGCATGGATTTTAGGAACCGGGAGATGGAAAAAGATGCTTGGTCGGTCCTCCTACTTCAAATTTGGGGCACTGCGCGTGCAATCGTGGCCGGACTTTTAGCTGACGGCCATTTGGCCGACGAACATTTGTCCGATGGACATTTGTCCGACGGACATTTGGCTGAAACACAAGTGGCTGTCACAAAACAGTCCGGCCACGAGATAGATAGATTTGATAGATAGATACATAGATTACATAGATCAATAGATGCAATATACATTTGATAGATACGATAGATAGATGATAGATAGATAGATAGATAGATTTGATATATAAATAGATAGATTTGATAGATAGATATATAATTTCCCAGACAGAGAATTACAAGACGAGCGTTCTGGGACCCATGGTAAGGTTCCCAGAGGCAGTTGCGGCACCAGGGGACGTGTATATGGCATGGATTTTAGGAACCGGGAGATGAAAAAGATGCTTGGTCGGTTCTCCTACTTCAAATTTGGGGCACTGCGTGTGCAATCTACTGTGGCACCAGATATGAGTGGTGTGTTAAGTAGTACTATTCTGATCAGTTTAATACCTGTTGCTCCCCCTATCGGGGGAGGTGTATATGGCATGGATTTTAGGAACAGGGAGATGGAAAAAGATTCTTGTCGCTCCTCCGAGATAGATAGATAGATAGATTTGATAGATACATAAATTACATAGATCAATAGATGCAATATACATTTGATAGATACAATTGATAGTTAGATATATTTGATAGATAAATAGATAGATTTGATAGATATATAATTTCCCAGACAGAGAATTACAAGACGTGCAGTCTGGGACCCATGGTATGGTTCCCAGAGGCAGTTGCGACGCCAGGGGACGTGTATATGGCATGGAGTTTAGGAACCGGGAGATGGAAAAAGATGCTTGGTCGGTCCTCCTACTTCAAATTTGGGGCACTGCGCGTGCAATCCTGGCCGGACTTTTAGCCGACGGCCATTTGGCCGACGAACATTTGTCCGACGGACATTTGGCCGAAACACAAGTGGCTGTCACAAAACAGTCCAGCCATGAGATAGATAGATTTGATATATACATAAATTACATAGATCAATAGATGCAATATACATTTGATAGATACGATTGATAGTTAGATAGATTTGATAGATAAATAGATAGATTTGATAGATATATAATTTCCCAGACAGAGAATTACAAGACGTGCAGTCTGGGACCCATGGTAAGGTTCCCAGAGGCAGTTGCTGCGCCAGGGGACGTGTATATGGCATGGATTTTAGGAACCGGGAGATGGAAAAAGATGCTTGGTCGGTCCTCCTACTTCAAATTTGGGGCACTGCGCGTGCAATCGTGGCCGGACTTTTAGCCGACGGACTTTTAGCCGATGGACATTTGTCCGACGGACATTTGGCTGAAACACAAGTGGCTGTCACAAAACAGTCCGGCCATGAGATAGATAGATTTGATAGATAGATACATAGATTACATAGATCAATAGATGCAATATACATTTGATAGATACGATTGATAGTTAGATAGATTTGATAGATAAATAGATAGATTTGATAGATATATAATTTCCCAGACAGAGAATTACAAGACGTGCGGTCTGTGACCCATGGTAAGGTTCCCAGAGGCAGTTGAGGCGCCAGGGGACGTGTATATGGCATGGATTTTAGGAACTGGGAGATGGAAAAAGATGCTTGGTCGGTCCTCCTTTGCATGCGGACCTTTTTAACTCCTATGCATCGCCACAGCCTTTCAGGATCCAGCCTTAGAGAAAGACTCAACCGACAGGTAGCAGACTACCTAGCATTAACTGTGGATCTCGACACTCTGAGGAGCGATGGACCCCTTGACTACTGGTTGTGCAGGCTTGACCTGTGGCCTAAGCTATCCCAATTTGCAATCGAACTTCTGGCCTGCCCCGCTTCAATTGTCCTGTCAGAAAGGACCTTCAGTGCAGCAGGAGGTTTTGTCACTGAGAAGAGAAGTCGTCTAGGTCAAAAAAGTCTTGATTATCTCACCTTTATTAAAATGAATGAGGGATGGATCCCGAAGGAACTGACATTGGGTGATACATTTGAGTAAAAAAGGCCTGATGATGAGATGAGCTGCCTTGGGCTACAAATGGTACACACGCTGCCGTATTTTTTCTTCGAATGCCGGATGACTTTTGTGACTTATCCGCCAACTACTAGTGTTCAAGCCGCAAGGTTTTAAGGCACTTTCTAACTGTTTTAGAAACATAAATTTTTCTGGCTTCTGCTACAGCAGCGGCTGCAACAATACCTGATTTTTCAGGCATTTGGACATGCCTAATTTTTCTGGCATCTGGTGCTGCACTGTGGCTACAAAACCCAAACCAAAAAAAAAAAGGCACATAACAGTGATGAAACTGTTAAGAATAGTACTCATTAACACACCAATCATATCTGGTGGCACAGTAGATTGCATGGGCAGTGCCCCAAATTTGAAGTAGGAGGACCGACCAAGCATCTTTTTCCATCTCCCGGTTCCAAAAAATTATCTCCTGGTTCCTAAAAACAATGCCATACCTGTACTCGATTGTGCAAAAGGAAGTGATGGCATATGGGGTCTTTCATGCTGTCGTGCCTGTTTGTGGTCATGGACCCTCGTATAAAAAGGCTGAAGGAGAACGACCTGTACTGGGTGTCCAAGCATCTTTTTCCATCTCCCGGTTCCTAAAAATTATCTCCGGGTGCCTAAAATCGATGCCATACCTGTAATCTATTGTGCAAAAGGATGGCATATGTGGGTTTTATGCTGTTTTTTTCAGTTGAGGGTCCGGGAGTCGTGACCCTCGTATAAAAAGTGGCACAGTAGATTGCATGGGCAGTGCCCCAAATTTGAAGTAGGAGGACCGACCAAGCATCTTTTTCCATCTCCCGGTTCCAAAAAATTATCTCCGGGTTCCTAAAAACGATGCCATACCTGTACTCGATTGTGCAAAAGGAAGTGATGGCATATGGGGTCTTTCATGCTGTCGTGCCTGTTTGTGGTCATGGACCCTCGTATAAAAAGGCTGAAGGAGAACGAACTGTACTGGGTGTCCAAGCATCTTTTTCCATCTCCCGGTTCCTAAAAATTATCTTCGGGTTCCTAAAATCAATGCCATACCTGTATTGAATTGTTCAAAAGGATGGCATATGTGGTGTTTCATGCTGTTGTTTCTGTTGAGGGTCCTGGACCCTCGTATAAAAAGGCTGAAGGAGAAAGACCTGTACTGGGTGTCCAAGCATATTTTCCATCTCCCGGTTCCTAAAAATTATCTCCGGGTTCCTAAAATCTATGCCATACCTGTACTCTATTGTGCAAAAGGATGGCATATGTGGTCTTGCATGCTGTTGTTTCTGTTGAGGGTCCAGGACCCTCGTATAAAAAGGCTGAAGGAGAATGACTTGTACTGGGTGTCCAAGCATATTTTTCCATCTCCCGATTCCTAAAATTTATCTCCGGGTTTCTAAAATCGATGCCATACTTTTAATCTATTGTGCAAAAGGATGGCATATGTGGTGTTTCATGCTGTTGTTTCTGTTGATGGTGATGGACCCTCGTATAAAAAGGCTGAAGGTGAACGACCTATACTGGGTGTCCAAGCATCTTTTTCCATCTCCCAGTTCCTAAAAATTATCTCTGGGTTCCTAAAATCGATGCCATAGCTGTACTCTATTGTGCAAAAGGATGGCATATGTGGTGTTTCATGCTGTTGTTTCTGTTGAGGGTCCTGGACCCTCGTATAAAAAGGCTGAAGGAGAAAGACCTGTACTGGGTGTCCAAGCATCTTTTTCCATCTCCCGGTTCCTAAAAATTATCTCTGGGTTCCTAAAATAGATGCCATACCTGTACTCTATTGTGCAAAAGGATGGCATATGTGGTGTTTCATGCTGTTGTTTCTGTTGAGGGTCCGGGAACCTCGTATAAAAAGGCTGAAGGAGAATGACCTGTACTGGGTGTCCAAGCATCTTTTTCCATCTCCCAGTTCCTAAAATTTATCTCCGGGTTTCTAAAATCGATGCCATACCTGTACTCTATTGTGCAAAAGAATGGCATATGTGGTATTTCATGCTGTTGTGCCTGTTGATGGTGGTGGACCCTCGTATAAAAAGGCTGAAGGAGAATGACCTATACTGGGTGTCCAAGCATCTTTTTTCATCTCCTGGTTCCTAAAAATTATCTCCGGGTTCCTAAAATCAATGCCATACCTGTACTCTATTGTGCAAAAGGATGGCATATGTCGTGTTTCATGCTGTTGTTTCTGTTGAGGGTCCTGGACCCTCGTATAAAAAGGCTGAAGGACAATGACCTGTACTGGGTGTCCAAGCATCTTTTTCCATCTCCCGATTAGTAAAAATTATCTTTGGGTTCCTAAAATCGATGCCATACCTGTACTGGATTGTTCAAAAGGATGGCATATATGGTGTTTCATGCTGTTGTTTCTGTTGAGGGTCCGGGACCCTCGTATAAAAAGGCTCAAGGAGAACGACCTGTACTGTGTGTCCAAGCATTTTTTTACATCTCCCGATTCCTAAAAATTATCTCCGGGTTTCTAAAATCGATGCCATACCTGTACTCTATTGTGCAAAAGGATGGCATATGTGGTGTTTCATGCTGTTGTTTCTGTTGAGGGTCCTGGACCCTCATATAAAAAGGCTGAAGGAGAAAGACCTGTACTGGGTGTCCAAGCATCTTTTTCCATCTCCCGGTTCCTAAAAATTATCTCCGGGTTCCTAAAATCGATGCCATACCTGTACTCTATTGTGCAAAAGGATGGCATATGTGGTGTTTCATGTTGTTGTTTCTGTTGATGGTCCGGGACCCTCGTATAAAAAGGCTGAAGGAGAACGACCTGTACTGGGTGTCCAAGCATCTTTTTCCATCTCCCGGTTCCTAAAATTTATCTCCGGGTTTCTAAAATTGATGCCATACCTGTACTCTATTGTGCAAAAGGATGGCATATGTGGTATTTCATGCTGTTGTGCCTGTTGATGGTGGTGGACCCTCGTATAAAAAGGCTGAAGGAGAACGACCTATACTGGGTGTCCAAGCATATTTTTTTATCTCCCGGTTCCTAAAAATTATCTCTGGGTTTCTATAATCGATGCCATACCTGTACTCTATTGTGCAAAAGGATGGCATATGTGGTGTTTCATGCTGTTGTTTCTGTTGAGGGTCCTGGACCCTCGTATAAAAAGGCTGAAGGAGAACGAATTGTACTGGGTGTCCAAGCATTTTTTTTCCATCTCCCGGTTCCTAAAAATTATCTCCAGGTTCCTAAAATCAATGCCATATCTGTACTCTATTGTGCAAAAGGATGGCATATGTGGTTTTTCATGCTGTTGTTTCTGTTTAGGGTCCGCGATCCTCGTATAAAAAGGCTGAAGGAGAACGACCTGTACTGGGTGTCCAAGCATCTTTTTCCATCTCCCAGTTCCTATAATTTATCTCCGGGTTTCTAAAATCGATGCCATACCTGTACTCTATTGTGCAAAAGAATGGCATATGTGGTATTTCATGCTGTTGTGCCTGTTGATGGTGGTGGACCCTCGTATAAAAAGGTTGAAGGAGAATGACCTATACTGGGTGTCCAAACATTTTTTTCCATCTCCCGGTTCCTAAAAATTATCTCTGCATTTCTAAAATCGATGCCATACCTGTACTCTATTGTGCAAAAGGATGGCATATGTGGTATTTCATGCTGTTGTGCCTGTTGATGGTGGTGGACCCTCGAATAAAAAGGCTGAAGGAGAACGACCTATACTGGGTGTCCAAGCATCTTTTTTCATCTCCCGGTTCCTAAAAATTATCTCTGGGTTCCTAAAATCAATGCCATACCTGTACTCTATTGTGCAAAAGGATGGCATATGTGGTGTTTCATGCTGTTGTTTCTTTTGAGGGTCCTGGACCCTCGTATAAAAAGGCTGAAGGAGAATGACCTGTACTGGGTGTCCAAGCATCTTTTTCCATCTCCCGGTTCCTAAAAATTATCTCCGGGTTCCTAAAATCGATGCCATACCTGTACTGGATTGTTAAAAGGATGGCATATATGGTGTTTCATGCTGTTGTTTCTGTTGCGGGTCCGGGACCCTCGTATAAAAAGGCTGAAGGAGAACGACCTGTACTGGGTGTCCAAGCATCTTTTTCCATCTCCCGGTTCCTAAAAATTATCTCCGGGTGCCTAAAATCGATGCCATACCTGTAATCTATTGTGCAAAAGGATGGCATATGTGGGTTTTATGCTGTTTTTTTCAGTTGAGGGTCCGGGAGTCGTGACCCTCGTATAAAAAGTGGCACAGTAGATTGCATGGGCAGTGCCCCAAATTTGAAGTAGGAGGACCGACCAAGCATCTTTTTCCATCTCCCGGTTCCAAAAAATTATCTCCGGGTTCCTAAAAACGATGCCATACCTGTACTCGATTGTGCAAAAGGAAGTGATGGCATATGGGGTCTTTCATGCTGTCGTGCCTGTTTGTGGTCATGGACCCTCGTATAAAAAGGCTGAAGGAGAACGAACTGTACTGGGTGTCCAAGCATCTTTTTCCATCTCCCGGTTCCTAAAAATTATCTTCGGGTTCCTAAAATCAATGCCATACCTGTATTGAATTGTTCAAAAGGATGGCATATGTGGTGTTTCATGCTGTTGTTTCTGTTGAGGGTCCTGGACCCTCGTATAAAAAGGCTGAAGGAGAAAGACCTGTACTGGGTGTCCAAGCATATTTTCCATCTCCCGGTTCCTAAAAATTATCTCCGGGTTCCTAAAATCTATGCCATACCTGTACTCTATTGTGCAAAAGGATGGCATATGTGGTCTTGCATGCTGTTGTTTCTGTTGAGGGTCCAGGACCCTCGTATAAAAAGGCTGAAGGAGAATGACTTGTACTGGGTGTCCAAGCATATTTTTCCATCTCCCGATTCCTAAAATTTATCTCCGGGTTTCTAAAATCGATGCCATACTTTTAATCTATTGTGCAAAAGGATGGCATATGTGGTGTTTCATGCTGTTGTTTCTGTTGATGGTGATGGACCCTCGTATAAAAAGGCTGAAGGTGAACGACCTATACTGGGTGTCCAAGCATCTTTTTCCATCTCCCAGTTCCTAAAAATTATCTCCGGGTTCCTAAAATCGATGCCATAGCTGTACTCTATTGTGCAAAAGGATGGCATATGTGGTGTTTCATGCTGGTGTTTCTGTTGAGGGTCCTGGACCCTCGTATAAAAAGGCTGAAGGAGAAAGACCTGTACTGGGTGTCCAAGCATCTTTTTCCATCTCCCGGTTCCTAAAAATTATCTCTGGGTTCCTAAAATAGATGCCATACCTGTACTCTATTGTGCAAAAGGATGGCATATGTGGTGTTTCATGCTGTTGTTTCTGTTGAGGGTCCGGGAACCTCGTATAAAAAGGCTGAAGGAGAACGACCTGTACTGGGTGTCCAAGCATCTTTTTCCATCTCCCAGTTCCTAAAATTTATCTCCGGGTTTCTAAAATCGATGCCATACCTGTACTCTATTGTGCAAAAGAATGGCATATGTGGTATTTCATGCTGTTGTGCCTGTTGATGGTGGTGGACCCTCGTATAAAAAGGCTGAAGGAGAATGACCTATACTGGGTGTCCAAGCATCTTTTTTCATCTCCTGGTTCCTAAAAATTATCTCCGGGTTCCTAAAATCAATGCCATACCTGTACTCTATTGTGCAAAAGGATGGCATATGTCGTGTTTCATGCTGTTGTTTCTGTTGAGGGTCCTGGACCCTCGTATAAAAAGGCTGAAGGACAATGACCTGTACTGGGTGTCCAAGCATCTTTTTCCATCTCCCGATTAGTAAAAATTATCTTTGGGTTCCTAAAATCGATGCCATACCTGTACTGGATTGTTCAAAAGGATGGCATATATGGTGTTTCATGCTGTTGTTTCTGTTGAGGGTCCGGGACCCTCGTATAAAAAGGCTGAAGGAGAACGACCTGTACTGTGTGTCCAAGCATTTTTTACATCTCCCGATTCCTAAAAATTATCTCCGGGTTTCTAAAATCGATGCCATACCTGTACTCTATTGTGCAAAAGGATGGCATATGTGGTGTTTCATGCTGTTGTTTCTGTTGAGGGTCCTGGACCCTCATATAAAAAGGCTGAAGGAGAAAGACCTGTACTGGGTGTCCAAGCATCTTTTTCCATCTCCCGGTTCCTAAAAATTATCTCCGGGTTCCTAAAATCGATGCCATACCTGTACTCTATTGTGCAAAAGGATGGCATATGTGGTGTTTCATGTTGTTGTTTCTGTTGATGGTCCGGGACCCTCGTATAAAAAGGCTGAAGGAGAACGACCTGTACTGGGTGTCCAAGCATCTTTTTCCATCTCCCGGTTCCTAAAATTTATCTCCGGGTTTCTAAAATTGATGCCATACCTGTACTCTATTGTGCAAAAGGATGGCATATGTGGTATTTCATGCTGTTGTGCCTGTTGATGGTGGTGGACCCTCGTATAAAAAGGCTGAAGGAGAACGACCTATACTGGGTGTCCAAGCATATTTTTTTATCTCCCGGTTCCTAAAAATTATCTCCGGGTTTCTATAATCGATGCCATACCTGTACTCTATTGTGCAAAAGGATGGCATATGTGGTGTTTCATGCTGTTGTTTCTGTTGAGGGTCCTGGACCCTCGTATAAAAAGGCTGAAGGAGAACGAATTGTACTGGGTGTCCAAGCATTTTTTTTCCATCTCCCGGTTCCTAAAAATTATCTCCAGGTTCCTAAAATCAATGCCATATCTGTACTCTATTGTGCAAAAGGATGGCATATGTGGTTTTTCATGCTGTTGTTTCTGTTGAGGGTCCGCGATCCTCGTATAAAAAGGCTGAAGGAGAACGACCTGTACTGGGTGTCCAAGCATCTTTTTCCATCTCCCAGTTCCTAAAATTTATCTCCGGGTTTCTAAAATCGATGCCATACCTGTACTCTATTGTGCAAAAGAATGGCATATGTGGTATTTCATGCTGTTGTGCCTGTTGATGGTGGTGGACCCTCGTATAAAAAGGTTGAAGGAGAATGACCTATACTGGGTGTCCAAACATTTTTTTCCATCTCCCGGTTCCTAAAAATTATCTCTGCGTTTCTAAAATCGATGCCATACCTGTACTCTATTGTGCAAAAGGATGGCATATGTGGTATTTCATGCTGTTGTGCCTGTTGATGGTGGTGGACCCTCGAATAAAAAGGCTGAAGGAGAACGACCTATACTGGGTGTCCAAGCATCTTTTTTAATCTCCCGGTTCCTAAAAATTATCTCTGGGTTCCTAAAATCAATGCCATACCTGTACTCTATTGTGCAAAAGGATGGCATATGTGGTGTTTCATGCTGTTGTTTCTTTTGAGGGTCCTGGACCCTCGTATAAAAAGGCTGAAGGAGAATGACCTGTACTGGGTGTCCAAGCATCTTTTTCCATCTCCCGGTTCCTAAAAATTATCTCCGGGTTCCTAAAATCGATGCCATACCTGTACTGGATTGTTAAAAGGATGGCATATATGGTGTTTCATGCTGTTGTTTCTGTTGCGGGTCCGGGACACTCGTATAAAAAGGCTGAAGGAGAACGACCTGTACTGGGTGTCCAAGCATTTTTTTACATCTTCTGATTCCTAAAAATTATCTCCGGGTTTCTAAAATCGATGCCATACCTGTACTCTATTGTGCGAAAGGATGGCATATGTGGTGTTTCATGCTGTTGTTTCTGTTGAGGGTCCTGGACCCTCGTATAAAAAGGCTGAAGGAGAAAGATCTGTACTGGGTGTCCAAGAATCTTTTTCCATCTCCCGGTTCCTAAAAATTATCTCCGGGTTCCTAAAATCGATGCCATACCTGTACTCTATTGTGCAAAAGGATGGCATATGTGGTGTTTCATGCTGTTGTTTCTGTTGAGGGTCCGGGACCCTCGTATAAAAAGGCTGAAGGAGAACGACCTGTACTGGGTGTCCAAGCATCTTTTTCCATCTCCCGGTTCCTAAAATTTATCTCCGGGTTTCTATAATCGATGCCATACCTGTACTCTATTGTGCAAAAGGATGGCATATGTGGTATTTCATGCTGTTGTGCCTGTAGATGGTGGTGGACCCTCGTATAAAAAGGCCGAAGGAGAACGACCTATACTGGGTGTCCAAGCATCTTTTTCCATCTCCCGGTTCCTAAAAATTATCTCCGGGTTTCTATAATCGATGCCATACCTGTACTCTATTGTGCAAAAGGATGGCATATGTGGTGTTTCATGCTGTTGTTTCTGTTGAGGGTCTGGGACCCTCGTATAAAAAGGCTGAAGGAGATGGTGAGAGTTGAGGGTGCTTCCCCAATTGAGATGCTTACAAACACTCAGCATGTTTCTACACTCGCAGAACATGTATCTTCTTTCAAATCCTCTATGGCTGCTGACTTAAACAGAACGCCGCGGCATACTTATGACCCTTTGCAAGATGAGGGAATGCTTGCTTGTGTAAGCCATGTAAGGTTACCAGTGTATGTATCCAGAGTCGGGGTCGGCTAAGAGACTTAGAAATCCGGACATGAGGCTTCTAGCCTACTATAAGTTGTATGTTAATCACTCTATTTAACCCCTTATTGGTGTTTGGACCTGAATATATTTACTAACTGCACAGTTGGTGGTATTACTTTTGTTTATCACTATACTATATCTGCTCCCTATCAGAAGCTCACTTTACTTAGTTATTACAGCTCTCAAGACGGACATAAGTTAATGGAGGCCTGCGTCCTTCTGTTTGTCTCATAAGTAGGACTCTTGCATTACAGACTTGTACTACTCATATTATTATGCTATGGATATACCTTTTGATCCCAACGTGACTAGGCATCCTTATCAAAGTTTCCCTCTAACTAGTTCAGCTATACTGTTTATATACTACCTAGATTGTTTTATGTCATAATGGCAATGTTTATATACTGTGTTCAATCATATACAGGTTCCTTATTGTCTGCATTCACTACAAATTTAACTAAATTCTAATGTTTCACTGCATAGTTTTTCTACATTTGCAGGCAATCATGCTGTGCGTTTGCTCATTTTACCTAAGAATGGATGGTGTGTGTGACTTCTTGCCGCCAGCGGCCGAGGCGGCGGGATGTTGTTTTCATCAAATAGATAGCCTCACAGAATAGTCCTGAACATAGCTTTGTAATATAATGCTGCCTGCAGCACATAAGCAATTTTCCAGCTCTGCTCTGTGTACTAAGACTGCAGTTTTGTCCCTAACAATATTTCTACAGATAATATATGATCTGGACAAACTCAGATGATCTTGAGACCACTTATGCCAGAATATATCTTTAGGAGTGCTTTAATCACATGGCTAAGTATAGCCTTTTCTATGCTCTGTTCCCAGCTCCCCTAGGTTGCCATACCTCCTAGTGCAGGCTGGTCCTGCAATCGCATCTAGTTGCACAAGGTCACACCTCTATATTTAATGTGTGTACGTTATGGCTCTCCCTAATGGTTGCATTTTACATTCCTAGGCTTTGATATCTGGAATATAGCTTTTATTTATGCCCGGCTAGTTCTCCCCATGGACATAAAGCCTTATTTTCTCACAAATATTAATATACTCCTCACTAGGATGCAGTGCTTTATTATATCTTTTTCTTAATTCAGTGTCTTTGTCATAATTATTGCAGGTATGGCTATTAATGTGTATATCTTATTTAACATAAGTCCATTTACTGTATTTAACTTCCCCCCCCCCCCCCCACACCACTATTACCCTCCTGAAATATACCTCCCTGCATGGGAGATTTCACCACGCGGTTTATCTTGTACATACCGCACCTTAGAGATTTTACCAATCTTACATTTCATATCGCATTATATAATTGGAAATGACATGTTTTGAAACATAGCTGGATAATTTACTATATCAATAGGACCATCTAAAGTATATAGCGTATGTGTAATAGGGTAAATGAGGTTCCAGACTTTAGCCCAGTACTTCTTCCAATATGAATCTTGTTTTTCTACATGGCAACCATTTTATTGTGAAGTATTATATCTGTGCTATCCTTGGCTTAATACCTTGCATTAGTTGTATTGTTTTCTCCATGACCTCAAAGTACTCACTGTATGTGTAACTATGAAAATGAGGTTCCAATTTTCAGTTCACTATTTTTTCCAATGTGAATCTTGCTCGTCTACATGGAAACTGTTTTATTGTGATGTATTATATCTGTATTATTTCTGGCTTATTACCAAGCATAAGTTGTATTGATTTTTTCCACAACCTCAATAAAAAATTAAAAAAAAAAAAAAAAAAAAAGTGCTAAGAACAGTACTACTTAACACAACCTAGTTACCATGTGTCCCAGACCACATGTTTTGTTGTTTTACGTTGTCAGGGTAATCATGCAGGCCATATAGACCTCCCCGATATGGGGAGTAACAGGTATTAAACTGCTAAGAACAGTACTACTTAACACAACTTAGTTACCATGGGTCCCAGACCACATTTCTTGTTGTTATACTTTGTCAGGGTAATCATGCAGGCCATATAAACCTACCCAGATAGGGGGAGTAACAGGTATTAAAGTGCTAAGAACAGTACTACTTAACACAACCTAGTTACCATGGGTCCCAGACCGCATGTCTTGTTGTTATACTTTGTCAGGGTAATCATGCAGGCCATATAAACCTACCCAGATAGGGGGAGTAACAGGTATTAAAGTGCTAAGAACAGTACTACTTAACACAACCTAGTTACCATGGGTCCCAGACCGCATTTCTTGTTGTTATACTTTGTCAGGGTAATCAGGCAGGCCATATAGACCTCCCCCGATAGAGGGAGTTACAGGGATTAAAGTGCTATGAACAGTACTACTTAACACAACCTAGTTACCATGGGTCCCAGACCGCATGTTTTGTTGTTATACTTGGTCAGGGTAATCATGCAGGCCATATAGACCCCCCCCCCCGATAGGGGGAGTTACAGGGATTAAAGTGCTAAGAACAGTACTACTTAACACAACCTAGTTACCATGGGTCCAAGACCGCATGTCTTGTTGTTATACTTTGTCAGGGTAATCAGGCAGGCCGTATAGACCTCCCCCGATAGGGGGAGTTACAGGGATTAAAGTGCTAAGAACAGTACTACTTAACACAACCTAGTTACCATGGGTCCCAGACCGCATGTTTTGTTGTTATACTTGGTCAGGGTAATCATGCAGGCCATATAGACCTCCCCGATAGGGGGAGTTACAGGGATTAAAGTGCTAAGAATAGTACTACTTAACACAACCTAGTTACCATGGGTCCCAGACCACATGTTTTGTTATTATACTTTGTCAGGGTAATCATGCAGGCCATATAGACCTCCCCGATATGGGGAGTAACAGGTATTAAACTGCTAAGAACAGTACTACTTAACACAACTTAGTTACCATGGGTCCCAGACCACATTTCTTGTTGTTATACTTTGTCAGGGTAATCATGCAGGCCATATAAACCTACCCAGATAGGGGGAGTAACAGGTATTAAAGTGCTAAGAACAGTACTACTTAACACAACCTAGTTACCATGGGTCCCAGACCGCATGTCTTGTTGTTATACTTTGTCAGGGTAATCATGCAGGCCATATAAACCTACCCAGATAGGGGGAGTAACAGGTATTAAAGTGCTAAGAACAGTACTACTTAACACAACCTAGTTACCATGGGTCCCAGACCGCATTTCTTGTTGTTATACTTTGTCAGGGTAATCAGGCAGGCCATATAGACCTCCCCCGATAGAGGGAGTTACAGGGATTAAAGTGCTATGAACAGTACTACTTAACACAACCTAGTTACCATGGGTCCCAGACCGCATGTTTTGTTGTTATACTTGGTCAGGGTAATCATGCAGGCCATATAGACCCCCCCCCCCCCCGATAGGGGGAGTTACAGGGATTAAAGTGCTAAGAACAGTACTACTTAACACAACCTAGTTACCATGGGTCCAAGACCGCATGTCTTGTTGTTATACTTTGTCAGGGTAATCAGGCAGGCCGTATAGACCTCCCCCGATAGGGGGAGTTACAGGGATTAAAGTGCTAAGAACAGTACTACTTAACACAACCTAGTTACCATGGGTCCCAGACCGCATGTTTTGTTGTTATACTTGGTCAGGGTAATCATGCAGGCCATATAGACCTCCCCGATAGGGGGAGTTACAGGGATTAAAGTGCTAAGAATAGTACTACTTAACACAACCTAGTTACCATGGGTCCCAGACCACATGTTTTGTTATTATACTTTGTCAGGGTAATCATGCAGGCCATATAGACCTCCCCCGATAGGGGGAGTAACAGGTATTAAAGTGCTAAGAATAGTACTACTTAACACAACCTAGTTACCATGGGTCCCAGACCGCATGTTTTATTATCATACTTTGTCAGGGTAATCATGCAGGCCATATAGACCTCCCCCGATATCGGGACTAACAGGTATTAAAGTGCTAAGAATAGTACTACTTAACACAACCTAGTTACCATGGGTCCCAGACCGCATGTTTTATTATTATACTTTGTCAGGGTAATTATATATCTATCAAATCGATCTATTTATCTTCTATCGATTCTATCTAACTATCAATCTATGTATATCTATCTATCAAATCTATCTATCTCGTGGCCGGACTGATTTGAGACAGCCACTTGTGTTTAGGCCAAATTTGAAGTAGGAGGACAGACCAATCATCTTCTTCCATCTCTCTGTTCCAAACATGCAGGCCATATAGACCTCCCCCGATAGGGGGAGTAACAGGTAGTAAACTGCTAAGAATAATACTACTTAACACACCACTGGTCCCAGACCGCATGTCTTATTGTTATACTCTGTCAGGGAAATCATATATCTATCAAATCTATCTATTTATCTATCGAATCTATCTAACTATCAATCGTATCTATCAAATATAAATTGCATCTATTGATCTATGTAATTCGTATCTATCAAATGTATATTGCATCTTTTGATCTATGTAATTCGTATCTATCAAATGTATATTGCATCTATTGATCTATGTAATTTGTATCTATCATATGTATATTGCATCTATTGATCTATGTAATCTATGTATCTATCTATCAAATCCATCTATCTCGTGGTTGTGCAAATGGACTGTTTGCAGTTGTTTGCGGTGCGTTACACGGGGAGTTTGGTCTGTCACTGTGAAGCGGGCGTAACCCTTACACTACCTGATTGATACAACATCATACCTGATGTTTTAAAGCACGTTATTCAAAAAAGTTTTAGGAATGTTAGGTGATTAAGGCCCTTTATGGGTTAAAACCAGACTCTGCATCAACTATGTAATTTTCCTTGGGAGTTTTGCCATGGATCCCCCTCCGGCATGCCACAGTCCAGGTGTTAGTGCCCTTGAAACAACTTTTTCATCACTATTGTGGCCAGAAAGAGTCCTTGTGGGTTTTAAAGTTCGCCTGCCTATTGAAATCAATGGCGGTTCGCGAACATTAGCGGAAGTTCGAGTCCGCCGTTCGCAAACCAAAATTTTAAGGTTCGCGACATCACTAATTACCACATTTCAAGATTATTTAGGAACACAAAGGGTTCAATTTTCATATGTAAATGATGATTTCTCTTAGACACTGTACAAAAGGCCATTATAAATGATAGGACATATTCAGTTGGATTCCCAGTTTTGATCCCAATAAAAAGTGCTTAACGACTGAAAAAGTGTTTTCGTGAAATTTTTGACAGAAAACGTATTAATAGCTGCGGGCTTTTAGAGGATGAATCCAATTTAGATTGTGATCACTCCAAAAACACAACTCCATTATTTGCTGAAACTGAAACATTTTTATTTGAAAATAACATCTAAAAGATTGGAATCCACCTCATTGTCTAAAATTAACCTTTAGTGTTTTGCATCCATGATTTGGTACTTTTTTATGTTAAATTTTGAGTTCCATGCAATTGTTTATTCTAGCATTTTTTTTATTAATACTACTTATTCTATCTACCCTTTCTGTAACAATTGTTTGTGTTATTTGCAATAGAGATAACCTTCACTTTAAATCCACAGCTAATATAATAAAAAAATAAAAAAAGTGTTACCAAAACGGTCCTATGAACTGACCCATGAGGAATCTTCTTTTACCACTTCTTCTCACTTGAGACATAGGGGCCCATTTATCAAGCTCCGAACAGAGCTTGTGGGCCCGTGTTTCTGGTGAGTCTTCAGACTCGCCAGAAACACCAGTTATGAAGCAGCGGTCACAAACACCGCTGCTCCATAACCCTGTCCGCCTGCTCTGAGCAGGCAGACAGGAATCGCCGGAATTCAACCCGATCTAATACGATCGGGTTGATTAACACCCCCTGATGGCGGCCCATTGGCCGCGAGTCAACAGGGGGCGGCGTTGCACCAGCAGCTCTTGTGAGCTGCTGGTGCAATGCTGAATACGGAGAGCGTATTGCTCTCCGCATTCAGCGAGGTCTTGCGGACCTGATCCGCACTGTCGGATCAGGTCCGGAAGACCTTTCATAAATAGGCCCCATACTATTGAGAAATAGGTATCCAATAACTACTTGTATTTAAAATTCAAATTCTTTGAATATTATGTTGTATGGATTATTGGCCCACTCAGCAAATCAGATACATACTTCTAAAACACACTACGGGCTCCTTTTATCAAGCTTCATGCTTTGGAGGCTCTTTGCTACAGGCCTGCATTAGCAAGCCTGCAGCCAATAGCTAAGAAGCAGTGCTTCTGAACCTGTACACCAGCTCTTAGAGAACATGGGGGATATTTATCAAAGCCTCAACTTTGTTGCATTCTCCGGCACCAATACGCTCGCCTAACATCGCCTAACATTGTGGCCACGTATCTCAATACGCTCTTCTTAGTTATGAAAAAACCCGGCAAAAAGACACTCACCAAATACGGGGTGATGAGCAACCCTACTCAAATTATTTAAATATACTATTAAAAAGTATTACAAATTACTAAATTACAGAAAACCCCCTCCACTAAGTTACAAAAAAACAAACAAACACTAAACCACATTATCAAAAATAATAAAGAATTACACCTAATCGCCCTATCAAAATAAAAAAGCCCCCCCAAATAAAAAAAAACCTAGCCTACAATAAACTACCAATGGCCCTTAAAAGGGCCTATTGTGGGGCATTGCCCCAAAGAAATCAGCTCTTTTACCTGTAAAAAATAATTCAAACACCCCCCAACAGTTAAACCAACCACACAACCAACCAACCCCCCAAATAAAAAACCTATCTAAAATAACCTAAGCTCCCCATTGCCCTGAAAAGGGCATTTGTATGGGCATTGTCCTTAAAAGGGCATTTAGATCTTTTACATGCCCAGACCCTAATCTAAAAATAAAACCCACCCAAAAAACCCTTAAATAAACTTAACACTAACCCCCGACGATCCACTTACAGTTATTGAAGTCCCGCTTGAAGGATCCATCCAGCCGTCAAGAAGTCTTCATCCAGGCGACCTCTTCGATCTTCATCCAGCCAGCGAAGTCCTCATCCAGGCGGCAAGATTTTTCATCCAGATGGCATCTTCTATCTTCATCCATCCGGCGAGGAACAGGTCCATCCTAAAGACATCCGGCACGGAGCATCCTCTTCATACGGTCACTGCTGTAAACTGGAATTTCAATGCAAGTGACGTCATCCAGGATGGCGCCCCTTGCATTCCTATGGACTAAAAGATTTCAATCAGCCAATAGGATTAGAGCTGCTAAAATACTATTGATTGTTCCAATCAGCCAATAGGATTTGAGCAGCTCTCATTCTATTGGCTGTTCCAATCAGCAAATAGGATTTAGCTCTCATCCTATTGGCTAATTGGAACAGCCAATGGAATGAGAGTTGCTCAAATCATATTGGCTTATTGGAACAGCCATTAGGATTTTAGCAGCTCTAATCCTATTGGCTGATTGAAATCTTTCAGCCAATAGGAATGCAAGGGACGCCATCTTGGATGACGTCACTTGCATTGAAGTTCCAGTTTACTGTGGCGACCATATGAAGAGGATGCTCCGTGCCGGATGTCTTCAGGATGGACCCGCTCCACGCTGGATGGATGAAGATAGAAGATGTCGTTTGGATAAAGACTTCTTGCCGCCTGGATGAGGACTTCGCCGGCTGGATGAAGATCAAAGAGGGCTCGTTGGGGGTAAGTGTTAGGTTTATTTAAGGGTTTTTTGGTGGGTTTTATTTTTGGATTAGGGTCTGGGCATGTAAAAGAGCTAAATGCCCTTTTAAGGGCAATGCCCATACAAATGCCCTTTTCAGGGCAATGGGGTGCTTAGGTTATTAGGAGCTTGGGTGGTGGGTTTTACTGTTGGGGGTGTTTGTATTTTTTTTTACTGGTAAAATAGCTGATTTCTTTGGGGCAATGCCCCACAAAAGGCCCTTTTAAGGGTCATTTGTAGTTTATTGTAGGTTAGTTTTTTTTTTGGGAGGGGGCTTTTTATTTTGATAGGGCTATTAGGTGTAATTTTTTTTTATTTTTGATAATGTGTTTTTTTAATTTTCGTTATTTAGTAGGGGGGGTTTGTAACTTAGTGTGATTTTTTTTCTGTAAATTAGTAATTTGTAATAAAGTTTAATAGTATATTTAAAGGGACACTGAAACCAAATTTTTTCTTTCATGATTCAGATAGAGCATGCAATTTTAAGCAACTTTCTAATTTACTCCTATTATAAAATATTCTTCATTCTCTTGGTATCTTTATTTGAAAAGCAAGAATATAAGCTTAGATGCCGACCCCTTTTTGGTTAACAACCTGGGTTCTTCTTGCTGATTGGTGGATAAATTCACCCACCAATAAACAAGTGCTGTCCAGTGTTCTCAACCAAAAATTGTCTGGCTCCTTAGCTTAGATGCCTTCTTTTTCAAATAAAGATAGCAAAAAAACAAAGAAAAATTGATAATAGGAGTAAATTAGAAAGTTGCTTAAAATTGCATGCTCTATTTGTATCACAAAAGAAAAATTGTGGGTTCAGAGCCCTTTAAATAATTTGAGTAGGTTTAGGGTTTTTTAATATGTATTTTAGTTAATGTATTTGGTAGTTTAATTTAATTGTAGTATAATAGTTAGGGTAGGTTAATTAATAGCTTAAAATAGTTTATTTTAATTCTACAGGTAAGTTTAAATTTATTTGATGATAGTGATGTTGTAATTTTAATTTAAAGTTAGCGGGTTGTTAAGTTTAAGGGTTAATATCTAAATTTAGTTTATGGTGATATGGGGGGCTGAAGGTTTAGGGGTTAATAGGTTTAGTTAGTGGTGGTGATGTGGTAGGCCAGAGGTTTAGGGATTAATACATTTATTTAGGTTGCAGCAGGGTCAGGGTGCAGCGGGATAGGGGTTAATACATTTTATTTAGGTTGCGGCGATGTCAGGGGCGGCAAATTAGGGGTGTTTAGACTCAGGGTTTATGTTAGGGTGTTAGGTGTAAACGTAACTTGTTTTCTACCATATAAATCAATGGGATATATGGCAGCATCAAACATAAGCTTTCACTGCTTTCAGGCTCCCATTGAGTTCTATGGCATCCGTGGCCTCCAGGGTGGCAGATTGAAACCAGGTATGCTGGGCCGGAATAGCCACGAGCATACCTGTTAGAAGTTTGATAACTGGGAAAAGTGTCAGATAGAGCAGAATGTGTATTCGGAACATCTGTAATGACGTAAGCATCGATCTGCGTCGGATTGAGACCGGCAGATCGTATGTTACGTCACAAATTTCAACATTTTCCGGTCTGTAGGCTTTGATAATTAGGTCGGATCAATCTCGCAACAATTACGCTGTGAAATTCCGGCATATTTGCGGTTGAGGCTTTTTTATAAATATCCCCCCCATGTCTGGGTTATTGATAGCCCCTATTCACATGCCATTGGCTAGCGTGAGCATGGGGCGGCATTGCACAAGCAGATGCTTGTGCAATATTAAATGCAGGCAGCGTATTTTTTCCCACTTTCTGAAATCCCTTACTTTGATAAATGAGGCTATATATATATATATACATTATTTATATTCGTGAATTGTAGAGAATACAGAAACAAAAAAACCTTGAACATTCATCTGATTTGCTATTATTAAAATAAATAATTGTGATAATTTTACAGATAGTTCTTTCCTCTCGTCTGGAATATTTTGATGAGACATTTAAAAATAAAAAATATTTGTTTTTTGCATGCAGTGCTTACAGTGTGACTTTGTACCTACCTACAGCATTAAAAGTAAACCACTAATACATGAAAAAAGTGAGGGGAGAAAAAGCTGAGGCAAAAGATGCTAATGTTTAGTAATACTTATTTTAGAAAAGTCATTATATTGCCCACACTTCTTGTTAGTATTCCCTTTATTGAGTAACAGAGCCAGTTGATGGATTCAACATTAGTCTGTAATAAGTAATGGCCTAGATTACGAGTTTTGCGTTAGAGGCTGTGCGGTGCTAACGAGCAGTTTTCTCTCAACGCTCACATGCAGCGCTGGTATTACGAGTTTTCAGAAACCCGGCGTTAAAAGACAAGAAGTGAGCATTGAGCAAAATTTTGCTCATTACCGCACTCCAATACCAGCGCTGTTTAAGTCAGCAGTGAGCTGGTCATACGTGCTCGTGCACAATTTCCCCATAGGAATCAACAGGGAGAGACGGCTGAAAAAAAGCAGCGTAAAGCTCCCTAACGCAGCCCCATTGATTACTATGGGGAAATAAAATGTATCTTTACACCTATATTTTCTTTGCTAAATGTAAAAAAAAAAAATAAAAAAAAAAAAAATAAGATATGTATCAAATTCACTTTTTTTGGGGTGGGGTGGGGGACCCTTCTTAGATTCTTGCACCTGGGCCCTGTGGTTTCTAGTTATGCCTCTGACTAAGTCCCCTCTAAAAGTAAAACACCCCCACCCACCAAACCACCCAAAATAAAAAAACCTAACACAAAAAAATCTAAGCTACCCATTGCCCCTAAAGGGGCATTTGTATGGGTATTGCCCTTAAAAAGGCCATCAGCTCTTTTGTAGCCCATTGAAATAAAAAAATCCCTAATCTAAAAAACAAAACCCACCCCCAAAGAAAACTAAGTCTATCCCCCAAATAGGTACTTACCATTCCTGAAGTCCAGCGGAGAGGGTTTTCTTAAGGTGGTAAAGGTCTTCTTCCAGGTGGCGACATCTTCATCCAGCATGGGGACCTCTTCTATCTTCATGCAGGGTGAAGGTGACGTGGAACAAAGGTGATGTGGAGTGAAGGCGGTCGCAGAACAGGACCGGTGGCCACGGAGCCATCCAGCTTTGAGGATCCTCTTCATGCGGTCGCTGTCGCACACTGAATCTTGAATGTAAGCTACCAATTTTATATTTGGGGTACCTTGCATTCCTATTGGCTGAAAAATTCAAATCAGCCAAAAGTATGAGAGCTACTGAAATCCTTTTGGCTGATTTAGACTAGGGATTTATGTTAGGGTGTTAGGTTTGTACATGACTTTCTTTTCCCCATAGACTTCAATGGGGATTGCGTTACGGCGATCGTCATTTCGCAATCGCAGGTGTTAGTTTTTTTTTCTAACAATTTCTCTCTATTGATGTCATGAGCACGTCTAGTCAGGCCTTGGGTTTTGTGCGGTATGGAGCTTAACACACCATACCACACAACAAAATAAGGTTTTTCAGTAACTTGTAATGGCAGCGTTATGGAGAGTGCAATATCGCTCATTTTTTGCATTATTTAAGCACCAGGTTTATGGCACAACTTGTAATTTTGCTGCTTGTAAATACCCGGGTGCAATTTTAGTCTTAGTAGTGTACAGCAAAATTTGTAGGAATGCACAAACATGGTTTTCATTAAAAATTCAGCTGCTTTATTCATCATCCTTTAAGAAAAGTAATGTACTCCTGTTAACCATATTCCATCATGAATTTCACATAACTTTATTTCTGGTTTAGTGCATCTATCTATGTTATAAGTTGTTGATGATATTAGGA